>NC_091112.1:12300000-12475000 GCF_024713975.1 Paralichthys olivaceus | reverse complement strand
GTTTGACAGCTGTCACTGTGCGCCGAGGTCAAGGCAAAGAAGCATGGCTGCGCTGTTTAGAGGGTCACGAAATGTATTGTTACGCTGGAATAAGCATGTCGACCTTGCCCACGGTAACGTATTCGCTTCATGTTGTCGGTTTCCCCTTGTTTCGTGTGCATGTGTGTGTCCTGGGGGTGAAATGCTAGCGGAGCTCCAGCCTGTTAGCTAGGTTGTTAGCCCTCTGAGGAAAGTATGAACAACCCCTGTCCCTGTTAGCTCAGGGTTTCAGAGTGGACACAGTGTCCCTGAGTTCGGACACCTGCTCTGTGCGTCTCACTCATGGAAACTGTGCGTAATGAGTGATATGTGAAGCCGGCTATAGCTAATCCTCACCCACAAAGCATCTCTTCAAAGACCTCTATATGTAAATATCTACAGTCTATGGTAAATATGTTGTATCCATGTAGGGTTTCACTCTATATTGATTAGCTTGACGTGTTGCCAGTCACAATACTGCAGTTTGCTGGACACAACACACAAACATGGATTAGTCGTGGAGTCCAACACTGCCACAAAGCCTCCTCAATCTCCTCTCCTATTGTCCCATACCACAATACAACACACAGCTATAAGTTTCTGAATCAGGAACAGTGGATATTGATTTGGATGATGCTACCTGAAATTCAGGGACCTCCCCCATGTAGTAGATATGTTTCTATGTATGTAGCCCGTAACTCTTCATAAACCTGGAATCCTGGATATTATATTCTCATATTTCTGTGACGGTTTTCCCTCTGAAGTCTCACCCCAACACTGTCCCCTCACTCCCTCCCTTTATGTATCATACTACTACTTACGTGCACTGTGCAATATTCATATTATTTATAATACACTAATATATATCAGTGACTTTACTGAAACTATATGAACTATATGCCTCAACCTTTGGTTACATAAGGACTTTATTTTATATTTAGTATGCTTATATTTAAAAAAATATAGAATAGAAATATTTCTTTTGAAAATCTTTTTAAGAGCTATGCTTTAATTTGAGGACCACACTTTTCAGAATTTTGTCATGCTAGCACAATGACAATTAAGTTCTTGGACCTAAATCCAGCTGCATTAACAAAAGATAAACCGTTTTTTATCTTTTGCATTTCTGAAGTATGCACAGTATGTACATGGCCAATAAAGCTGATTCTTATTCTGATTATACTTTGATTTTATAATTGCATTACATGTAGTAACTTCTGAAACATGTAGTTATAATTATGTAGTAGTAAAATATAATTAAAACCTCTCATATGATCCAGTTGTTGGAATACATTTATATATGATTTGTAAGGATGCTATGGTGCTCTTCTTAGCTCCGTTTAGAGAAAGTGGGTGCAATGACAAAATATGGACTGCAAAGTGAATCAGAGTGCTAAGGCTACTTGTCTGACTGCAAGTCACACCAGCCCTTTATAAACTCTGTCCCTAGCATGAGAGTGTTCTCCACAGCAGAGACATTGTTAGTGCCAGCAGGACCACCAAATGAAAATACATATAGTAAATCATACAATACAATAATGGTGCAGTTTAAGTGCAGTTATTTTTTTTACATGCTGCACCTTAATGGATATTTATCTTACTAGTGTTTATTTTGTTATTTAACTCTCAAAAAAAATTACTTTGGTGAGAAAGACACATCCATAGTTAACCAGTACAATATTTGCACTTCCTTGTTTCTTCTGTACTGGAAACATACCAAAAACGTACCGAACCATGATTTTTGTGTACCGTTACACCCCTAGTATCTACTGAATGCTTTAAAGGGTTGGTTGAATTCAAGGCAAGGCTTTCTGTTAGGTCTTAACTCTCCTGGTCTAATTCTGTTGTTGTAGTCTGGTTGGCCCACCGCCAGAGTTTCCACTGAGTTTAGTGTCTGTTAACCTGGCTGAACCTTGCCTGAGCCAGCATTGTTTAATAGCTTGGCCAGACTTCCCAAAAGCTGCTGGTATGTTACAGCAGAAAGATTAAGATTTTCTCAGTTGTTATTGATCCTAATCAGAGAATTTCCAACATAATATTTACATTTCCAATTCACTGACATTGAACCGACACTCGTTAGACAATTGTTTTTCATATTAAGTTTTTTTTTTTTTTCCTCCCTCAGTGTCAATGCGATCAATGGCTTCAAAAACACCAGTGGGGTTTGTTGGTCTGGGAAACATGGGCAGTCCCATGGCCAAAAACCTGTTAAAGAACGGTTATCCTGTTATTGCCACTGACAACTTCCCAGAGTCCTCCAAGGAACTGCAGGACCTGGGTGCTCAGGTAAAATGTGCACATTTAATCTTATTTTGAACAGGCCAAATCTGTTAAGAATACACTCAATATTGATGAGTATCTGCAAGCTAATGAATACACATACACCCTTTTTGAACTGATCCAACAAAGTATGTGTTTCTTAGCCAACAGGTTGTTACACATAAGAGCTATAATACCTGCACTTTGTTCATCGAGGTGTTTATTTTGTGTTGATGATAACTCCCAACATTCAGGTAGTGGACTCCCCAGCAGAAGTGGCAGAAAAAGCAGATCGGATCATCACAATGCTGCCGTCAAGTCCCAATGTCATAGACGTCTACACTGGCCAAAATGGCATCCTCAAGTGAGCCTATTTTACTGTCACACTGTGTGACACTCATGCAATTAACCCTGTCCTGCCTCTACTTAAACTCTACACAAAGAGAACAGGTTTGACCTGACAAAACTTCTTATACATGAAATACTAATGCCATTTGTTTTGCTTTCTTTAGGAAGGTAAAGAAGGGAACACTGTTGATTGACTCTTCCACCATTGACCCCTCAGTGTCAAAAGAGATGGCAGCAGCTGCAGAGAAAATGGGTGCCGTGTTCATGGATGCTCCGGTTTCAGGAGGTAATGTGTTGCGGAAAGAATAATTAATCTTGTTCACCTTTTTTTGACTTGCTGTCTTACACCAATGAAGCCCCAAGGTGTGTCCAAAGAGAGGATACAACATTTTTTAAAATGCTTTTGCTGGGTTTATTTCTTTCTCAAAGAGGATATTCAGTGGAAATGAGAGAACAAGGTGACGTGTCAAAAGCAGAATCAGACGGATAGTTTGTTCATTGGAGAATACGAATCATGCTGTTAGGCCTATGACCCCTCAACTGTCTTACACTCCTTTGTATATCTAAACTATGGGACCTTTTTGGTTAGTGCTAGGACATGAGTTGTAATTACTGAACAGGCCAGCCAGTATGTGCCCTCCGGAGATTTTTATTGCTGCTTTTGACCGGGGGGGACTTGAAGGCAAGGTTAAGGTTTTAAGTCCTCATTATGTTGGCGCTGTCTGCCTGTGACGGCTTCTTGACAGAGCACAGGATCACCAGTCATCCTTAATGGGCTGAGCCAAGGTGGAGAATCCCATGTCAGAGCTTTTCATGTTGATGGAGCCGTAATGGCGGGTATCCCATGTTAGTGCCTTTCATGTCAGATAAAGAGCCATAAAGAGGAGAGAAACTGCTCTCACATTGAGTGCAGGAGAGGAGAGGAGGGAGATAAGAAATGAAGGAGACACATCGCTGTAAAACTGTCCATCTCTCTGTCTCTGTCTTACTTTCTTTCTCTCTCACACACACACACACACACACACACACACACCCCCACACACACGCTTCTTTGGAATCAGGTGGGCAGTTCAGGTATTCCACATCCTGACACTCCTGCAAATCAGACTACTCACTCTGATCATGGTCTATTTGCTTTTTATTGCCCAATCATTTCATCCATGCACAACACACACTGCAGCTCCCTCCCTCTGCCATACAAACATAGACTTGGCCCACACGGGCATGTTTACCAGCTGGCGTCAACAGAGCAGCCCGACTGCAGTCATTGAGATCAGAGCGTTAAGCCTGTTACTCTCCGCTAACACACACACTGTTTACATACTATAGACAGTGCACAGTTCATGCGTGCAGTCCTCTGAAGGTTCTTCCTCTGCTGTCTTTTAAACTAAGCCTCTTTTACTAGCCTGAGATGACCAATGATTTACCTGCTACCTCTGGCCTCTGCACTCAGCTCTGCAGACACTCTTCTGTCACACATGCACATGTATACACCCGGCATATGCATGCACCCACCCGCCCAATGTCACTTCTAGACATCCTTAAGTGCATAACTAGGTTATTATAAAGTAGTAGAGAAGTTGTTTATGATGCATAACCACCACCAGCAACTGAAATATAAGAATTCTCTCTGTTTCATGTTGTTGTAAATGTAAAATATTTTAGGTTCAGACTGTCAAAAAAAAAAAAGGAACTTGAGATGGGTATGATTCATTTTTCACTATTTTTAACACGATATTTTATAGACAAAACAGTTATTCGATACATCTTAATGGAAGTCGACTGATAGATTAATAAGGTTAGTCGCAGCCCTAAATGCACACACTGAAACACTCATCCCCACTCTGAGCTAGGAAATGAAAGGTGGCTGGTGGCGATGGTGTGACCCTGATAATCCAGGTTAAACCTGTAGTGACAGGTCATGAAAAATTGTTCCACTTTGTGGCAACCCAACAGAAAATAGCGGAGACCTTATTGCACTCCATTTACCCACCCATCCCCTCACCACACTTAACACATCTATGGGTGGGAACTGAGTTTAAATGCTGTGTTCTAACCAGGAGATGGCACCCTACCCCAAATAGGGTACTGTCAGAATCATAAGGGGGTGTATGCATGTGCACAGCTTAAATTGAGCTTCTCAGGACCAGTAGACCCTATGGGGACCAAAACCCGGTCCATGAGGCTCAACTTAATTTCTGAGGTCCTGGGTAAGGTCAGGGATAAGATGTGAATTGTGGTTAGGTTAGGGTTAGACATGAATTGGTTAATGTGTGTGTGTGTGTGTGTGTGTGTGTGTGTGTGTGTGTGTGTGTGTGTGTGTGTGTGTGTGTGTGTGTGTGTGTGAGGTGTTCTTGTGTTATTACTTTATTTTCACAAATCATACACAATAATACATAAAGATGTATTTTTAATTCAAACAGCGAGCATCCAGAGACTCAGCAATACAGTAATATATATATATATATATATATATATATATATATATATAATATCTTTTGGAGACATATGATTACATTGACATTTAAGTTACTTCAGCCAAATAAGTTTGGTTTGAAGCAGATTGAGTGAAAAGTCACAGACACACTGAGCACAGACTTGGTGTGATCTCCTGTGGTCTTAAACTTTTGCAGATGCAGCCTTCTCTCTTTGTGGCGTCTGTGTCTTTTTTATTTTTAATTTAGATTTTTCTTTTGATATAAAATAAATCTTTTCATGTGTGGTAGGTGAGGTGGTGTAGTTTACACAGAATTGTGTATTTGTGCTTTGTGTGCGTCACTAGAGGTTTGGTAGCAAACTGTGGCATCTGAATTGAAGAGTCTTAACCCTTCTTAAAGAGTCATCAAAAAAATGTCACTTTCTTCTCATCGGCTTTCCTTTTTGCACTTTGACCATTGTCTTGGCCTCATACAAACACTCTCCCAAATAGACGCAGTTATGTTAACGTAGACATTGGCTTTTCAGGCATGCCACATATGCTTACACACACACTTGTACCACTGTCTGGTGTCATTAAACGTGTCCACATG
Organism: Paralichthys olivaceus; assembly: GCF_024713975.1. Lineage (NCBI taxonomy): Eukaryota > Metazoa > Chordata > Actinopteri > Pleuronectiformes > Paralichthyidae > Paralichthys > Paralichthys olivaceus. The sequence continues at coordinate 12,469,346 of NC_091112.1, read as the reverse complement.
CAAAGTTGACCCACAACAAAACAAGCTCTGATGTCACAGGCTCGGGTGTTGGCACAGCGATGGCAAAAATAGGAGGTCTGGCTAACAAGCGACGGGGTCGTTAGCAGTAATTACCCAGAATGCTTGCATTTGTGTCTTTGTGCCCATGGTGGGCTGCCACTTTGCTAACGGACGGTGGCTTTAAAAAGGCTCTAAAAAACCTTTCATTGTGTTTTTCCCAGCACAGGGAAAGTCAGCAATTGGTGCAATCGTAAGAGAGAAGGAGCTTCGGTGCGCTCGGGGTAATGTTGCCTGTTTGCGAGGCCTTATAATCCTCAGCTAACTACCCATTTAGGCTGAGTCTCAACACCACTCTAATCATATCCATACCACATCACTGAAGCCTGAGTATTGCAGTGTGTCATTTGCTGACAGTTTGAACGTCATCCTCCAGCCTGCAGCGGCTTGTTTGAGCCAAGCCTGGCACCGGTTGGTTCGTCAATCAGCGCTGCCAATCCATTCCTCTTCCGACTGGTCTTGGCTGTAGCTCTCCCTCCAGGCATTCAGGGCCTGGAGCTTCTTCCGCAAAGATCAACACTGATTTTATCTCACTCTGGTTCCAACAAATAGTTGGAACAAAGGTAAATCCAAATAATTACGTCCACTAAGGAGGATATGTTTTCACCAAGTTTTTTTTGTGAGTTTGTTTGATTTAATGCAGGATTACTCAAAGACTACTGGATGGAGTACCATAAAACTTGCAGATCAGTGGGCGGATACAGGAAATTTTCTTCACTTTATTTAACATTGTGACATGGGCTTCTTTTTTTTTAATTTTCACATATTTTCCAGGGACTGTGAGTCTAGGATTCACTAACGTTGGCGAAGCTTGTTTCTCATATGATGCAGAAATTTAGGAAGTTTTTACCAGGAGCCGAAATACTTTTAGATGTGTCCTGCCCTGCAAAGCAAATGGATCCTGTGATTAAATCTGGTTAACAAAAACACTGAATAAAGCAGTTTTACATTTTTATTTGTGCAAAGAAGATATGAGGCAATTGTCTTTTTCAGAAGTGAACCCAGAAAAATGTCCAGAAAATTGGGTCCAGACATTTTTGTCCAGACAAATTTGCCTTTCACATTTGAGTTCATGTCTGAGAGGGGTTTATGGTTGAAAACTGCTGAAAACATTTGGGATTATAAAAAGCAACAGATACAGAGTGATTCTGGATACATCTTACTTGCCTTTCACCTTAGTTTTAATCTGGCAGGTTATTGTGAAAAATGCCCCTGGTCAGTCTGTCTGGTCAGAGGAAGGAGCCGGAGAACACTGGCCCTGATAATCCACTCTGAGAACGGGGATCATTGAGAGGATGAGTCTGGGAGCCTGAGGGCAGTTTAGTGAAGGTTAGTAGTCATTCTCTGACACTGAGTTAAGTAATCAGTTTGGATGTGCAGGGTTGCAGTGGTTGCTGTCGCAGTCTGTCATGTTGATAGCTAACCAGCACTAGAGAGCGTCAGTGGTCCAAAGACTAGATTAGCATAACAAGCCTTTCACTGACAGGTTTTGGTGACACTGAGGGAGAATGTAGAGGGGGCCCAGTGGGAGGGTGTAAGTGACCAGGGATGGAGATGATGGAGGGGTGGTTATAGGGGGATTCTAGCCTATGCTCCAGATGGAGGGAGACCCACAGCAGCTGGGGACTGGCTCTTACATCTCTGCCCCTGTGTCATCTGTTGTGTGTGTGCCTGTCCTTGTATGTGTCCATATACACGTGTGTGTTTGCAGACAAATAGCCAGCTGGTGTATGAGTCATACAAAAAGTCTCTGTCCGTCAAACATAGTGCAAATGTCACACTGCATGTCACTTATCTAAAAGGGAATTAGCATTCTGTCTGTAGGACAGTTTCTGCACTTTAGCCATGTACTGAGTGTGTGTAGATTTGTGTGTTTTTGTGTCCCTGCCTGCTAACAGCCTAATTGGGGATCATTATTAACTTGCTCAATCCTAGATGAGTCTCATCGGGCCAGGGGAAGGGATTGATCGTGGATCTCTCCTGCTCCCTCCATCCTCTGTCACCTAACATTGACCAGCCTCTCCCCCTACGGAATACAGCAGTTACTGATGATGATGATGATGATGATGACGATGATGATGATGATAATGACGATAATGATGAGGCCTGTTCTGGTGGTCAGTGAACAGACATTGCAAACTAAAGCTCTTAAGGCTGGAGTAACATTTGCGTACAAGAAACTGTGCCGACTCTTTCCCCTTTACTTTTCTTTCCAAAACCCAAACTTTCTCCGGTCGCCTATTTGCTCGAGGTTCTCATGGAGCGTTTGGGTGTTGGAGTCAGTTCTCATGGCTCTGTGCTCGTAAACTGGAGCCGATAAAGAGTCTGTTTTTAACATAACAGAGGGGCATTAGCAAAGTTGGCAGATAAACTGTTGAAAGTGCTGAAGTTTTTCGTGTGTTTTTATGCATGTGAGCGATTTTGGTTAACGCATACCCTCTTACTGTTTGACTTATTCACTCGATATCCGTTACGCTTTTTTACAGGGCCTGTTTGGGTTTTTAATTTGTTTGAGGAAAAAAAAAATCTCTGCCCTTGGGTGTAATTATAATGGTCGACCACATGAGGCTGCGTTGTTGGCCTGTAAACATCCTACCCCCATGGCTTACACTGCAAGAACTCAACTCCCATTGACTCAAGGCTGTAACACTATTAAGTGTGAAAGCTCTCTCAGTATGAATTATAGATGACTGCAGCCGAGCCAAAACTTAAACCTTGCATGTGCACATAGTTTAAAACCTGGTAGCAAACAATGAAGTGCCTTGCCAAAGCCTGAGTTTGTTTACACAAACTACATTTGGACGTGAAGGTGTGGCGTTAGATCTGGCGTATCCCTAAATCTCTCCTGCCATTCCTCGCTGTAAAAACAGTTACATTATCATTTGAGGAAATGAGGTGTTTGAAGCAGCGCTAATGATATTATAGGTGTTGTTTTGCTCTCAGTGTTTTTCCATATACTCTGGGGGGGAAAAAGCACGGTTGTGGCATGCTGTCAAATGCGTCATTCATTACCAAACTCTGGGAACAACCCCTCTTGTGTGCATGTGTGTCGGTGATTGTGTGTGTTTGCGCAGCCTCATATTCACAAATGTAGTTTAATTTAAACCCACCACCAATAAAAAGTGCCTACTGGTTTACATGCAGCTCGTAACTCTAAGACACGGCCTCAGAAGCTCCAACTGACGTCGTATTGGCGGCCGGCTCTGGGATCTGCACCTGTCCCTGCATGGTACACGCACACACATACACAGGAACACACAAACACACAGAGATACTGCATGCAGATGTACACAGACATTCCCGCTTACTTTGTATGTACAAGTGCCACTTCAAAACAGCCCAAGTTTACACAGTTACAAGGATGTCAGGAACTGCTTTGGTTGATTCTTTTGGGGTTGATGAAAGAAGTGCTAATGAATTTAGTGTTGACTACAAACAGGCCAAAACCAAAGTTGTTGCTCTGATCTTCTTATTCCTTCACGCAACCAGTTTCACCCTCTCATGCTGATGGTTAATGCCTGATGTGTAGAAGCCTGCTGTTAAGCATCTGTGCTAATCGTGTTTGATTGCTTGCTTATTAACTTGAATCTTGTTAATAGAGGAGATCAGTGGAAGGAGCTGTCTGAAAGTGTCTGCTACTACAAAGAAGCATGGGCCACACACAACTACACATGCACACAAACACACAGTCGCATACAGACACTGATACATCATACGATGTAATGTGGCAGCAATTTTCATTCTGCCCCTTGTCAGCTACACACTCTTAAAGGTAACGCCTGACCGATATGGATTTTATATGGATTTGGGAACTGATGCCAATACTGATAAAAGAGAGTAAGAGATTTCTAATACAGATAAATCAGCTGATATATATATATGTATATATATATACATATATATATATTTAAAACAGAGCACTGGTTCCAATGATGCTGTGAAACCCTTCACAAAGAAATTTCAATGAGGCTTGATATTTGCATAAATGAAAGGAAAACACAAATGCAACCATGCATGTAGAACGTGACCCTAACCCATTAAGATTTTTTTTTTTTTAAGTAAACATGTAATCTGCATATATTATTCTTTAAAATACAAGTTTTATTCTGCACATATTGGCAAACTTAAACGAAGATACCAATTCTGTAAAAGGTTCATATCAGCCAAGATTATCGACCAACCAATATATCAGTCAGGCTACTTAAAATTAGTACTTCATTAATAGTCCATCCAGCTTCCACATGGGCAGATAATATTGCCGCTGGGTCATTTGGGGTGACGAGGTAGGCACCAAGGACTCACCTGATTAGGATGAGAGACAGTGACCTAGCAGAGGCCTAGCATTTCTCAGACATAAATTACTTTCTTCCTTAGTCTCAGTCTGATCTTCTTTCCCTGTACCTATTTTTTTTTATCACCATTGCATATTTATATTGTTTAGAATTCATTAAGTAGATTTTGATGTGCCATAATATAGCGTAACTTAGTTTTTCTTAGTACCTTCATCCCTATTTTCCTCTTTCCTCTTCATCTCTCTACCCTGTATCTTCTATCATAGGTGCCCCCCCAACACACACACCCAGACAGACACATTCACACACACACACACACACACACACACACACGCACACCTTGTCTCCCCCCCTAGGGGGCGTCGTGTAGTTGTGTAGTGCTAACGATCCAGGACTGTCACTCCCGCTGGGATGGATGAGCCGGCAGACCCGGTGCTCGGGATACCTCATTAGGATTCCTCTTTAATCCGTCTCTGACAGGACCGGCCCAAGAACAGGACGTCCCTGCATGCACACACACAGACATACACACCCACAGACATACACACTGAAACACAGACATACACACACACACACGATAAAAGTGTAGACACTATCAAAGACTCGCTTGCGAGCACAACTGCACAATACACAGAGTCACTTATAGCCCGAATACACACACGCACGTACGCACATACATTGTTATGCTAATGCTGTGTTATTCTTCCAGCCAGAGGATCTTCCATCATCCTGGTGTCACTGCTTATAGAAATCCACTACAGATCATAAGAGCTTATTATGGGTGATTAGTTAATTTGAGGGAGGGAGAGTTGGGAGGAATGCTGGGAGGTAGAGAGAGAACGATTGTTTTCCTTCTCTCTTGTCATATCCACGTCTCCCTCTACTTCTCTCTCTCTCTCTTCCTCTCTCTCCTCCCTATCCTTCCTTCCCTCTATTCTCAGTGGGATCTATTGATCAGCACGTTGACTCTGTTATCAATAATCTCCTCTTTAGTCCTCCGCAAACAGTGATCTCCACTAATGAGCCAGCTCAGTTGTCACCCTGCTCTTTTTGTGTGTGTGCTCGTTTTTGTCTTCGAACTCTATGTATACTCAGTCACATTATGGGGACTTCTCTGAGGACAAAAGGCAAGCCCTCTTAATGTAAATAGGCTTAAAATAAATACAATTCTTAATACTTATTTAAGGTGATGACATGTTTTAAAGTGACGTTATGGTTTGCGTACAAACAAGGATAGTTGTACAGTCAGAACAAAACTGATGTAATTGGCTGAACTTTGACTTCCATTAACTGTGACAGCATCGAGAGAAGTGCTACGGCTACTTCAGCACTGTACTTTACACACTACATGAGGCCTACATGTAAATACAATTATTTATTTGGTCACAGAAAATAGCATCGACAATCTCTTCTACTGAATAAAAACTTGATATAAAATAAAGTAAGACATATAAACTAGAGCATAAAGGAGCTGAATCTATCATGTCAGTGGTCTGTGGACCATATGTGTGTATGATTGGTGTGTGGGGCGGCCTTATGTTAAGCGTGTGTTGGTCTTGCTCTGTAGGCAGCTGCCGCAGCATGGGCTTTGCTCTTAATTACGTGGCCCTAATGGCCTACTGACAGCTCATCGCTGACACTCACACAGTGTACACATACAGTGAAGTGGCATCATCGAACACTTGACAACAGTGCTGCCAATTAAAGAAGGGGGAGGGTAAAAAAAGAAGAGATACATTCATGTTTATGGGTCATGGAAATCTACAGTAACTCTCCTCTTCTACTGCAGTAATGTCTGATAGTGTGATGTCAGCTCTTTTGTGCTTGGTAATTCCCTTTTAATTATTAACACCAACATTATTAGGCTTTTACTATTAAGAGGCCTTTCATTAGAGCCAGACAACACCCTAAAGAGAGATTTGAACTCTTCCCTCTCCATCCTCCTCTCTTTCGCTCTTTCCTTCCTGTGAAGAAAGTCGGTCACTTGCGCACATTTTCCTGAAAGATGCTTCTCTTGACCTCCCTCAACTTTTTCACTCTGTAGTACTTTCCAAACTGTTGTATGTACACATTATTATTTTGTTTTTTAGAGTATATATTATGACTACCACAAATTAATTGTGTTAATGTTTGTGATCTCATCACTGAAACATTAAACAGACAGTTCCATTGCATAAGAGCTTTAGGCCAGCTGGGTAGAAGCCATGCTGAAAAGGGGGGTTATTGCTACATTATGGACCCTGTGGGGAGGTGAGGGGGGGGTGAGGTTACCTCCTACAACATGGCATGCTTCTTAAGCCATCAGGCATGGGGAGGGACACCTAATTGAACATGATAAAGTGTAAAGTTAATTACCCCTCACGCCTGTCAATGATACCCCCATGGGGGGGGGGGGACATGGCCTCAGGCACAGCTGTTGGTGCATGTGTGTGTGTGCGTGCATGTGTGTTTGTGTGTGCGTGCGTGTGTGTGTATGAGTGAGAGCGAGAGTAGGGGTGACAGGACAAAAGGCAAAGGCTCCCACGAGAGTTGTGCAGTGGATGATGGCAACAATCGGCTTTTAAAGATACCTCTGTCCCTCTGGTGCACAACTACTTAACACGCCTGTCCCACCATGAGTCTCACACACACAGAAAAGTACACAGCTGACCTTTCAGATGCAGTTGGTAGTGTTGAAACAGTCAAACAGTTGATATATTGTGTTCTTTTGTGTTTCCACTAACTAACACTGCTCACTGACTATGATTAGTAGAAACCTTTTCAAAGATTTGTACATTTTAACTCACTATTCCACTTTATACAAAGATGCGTGTGTGTTGCAGGTCTGGGTTACTCTGGGCTACTCTGGATCAATATGTCAAATGTGTATACTATCAAGTACGTGTTCACCTCAGCTAAGCTCAACTCTTTTAACAAGTGTTGTGTGTGTGTGTTTAGGTGTTGGGGCTGCCAGCTTGGCCAAACTGACCTTCATGGTGGGTGGAGTGGAGGAAGAATACAACGCTGCACAGGAGCTGCTGACCTGCATGGGAGCCAATGTTGTCTATTGTGGACAGGTCGGCACCGGGCAGGTAAAGACTCACACATGCTAACACACACATGCATCTTCATTTCAAACAGTCTCTGCTAACGTATTCCTTATTTACAACAAAATTAGCCGTCTTTTTATGCAGTAAAACCCACTAAGAAAAGCGATTTACTCCTTTCCCATTGCCAGTGGAGGAGTCTGTCTCTCTTACTTTTCCATGATGCATCATGTTCAATGAAGGCAGCGAAACCTGAGAAGCTCTCTCACCTTTGAGTCTTGCCAAAGAGTCATTTGACTTGGGAGTGAAGGCCGATTGTATCCATTGCCACAGCAGACAAAAGCCAGATGTTAGTGGGTGTTAGTGGGTATTTTAACCGGTGGCAAAGGGGTTATACACAATATTTAGCTAATTTCAGTCCAGTCAAGTCAGTTTTTTTTATATAACACATTAAAATCAACAGGAGTTGAGCAAAAGTGCTTTGCAGTCATGGCAAAAAAAGCAACACAAGGATGGATAAAAAGATAAAAAGCACAATGAAACTAAATCCCAGGCACTTAAACCAAAGAAAATGTATAATTATTTTTCTTTATTCATTCAAACATACACACAAACATAATGTGTTATATTGTATCCATAAAAGTGTATGTATTTAATAATCATTCTTACAGAATAATACATCTGAAAAAACGTTTCAAAAAAGTATAAATAGCGTAAAAGATTAAGAAGAATTTACACATTTAAATCACACAAAGACAAAGTATTTAATCCTCAGGGAGACTGCCTGTTTATACAGTTAATCAGGATGTTGATAAGGTGAGTGCACACAGACATCTTTGACTGCTGGTTAAAATATTATTTGCACATGTTTATATGTATATCTTTTCTTTTACACTAAGAATACTATTTGTGCAGTGCATCATGAATATTACGCTATAAACCTAAATATTTTACTTCTTTGACCCTCACCAGGCAGCAAAGATCTGCAACAACATGCTGCTGGCCATCGGGATGATTGGGACTGCAGAAACCATGAACCTTGGCATCAGGTATTGTCCGTCAGTGTTGTGCTATGCTGCTTCCAGCCTGCTATGCTGAAGGTAAAAAAAAAAAAACAGTCATCAGTGGCTACATTTACATGAGCAACTGCAATTATTATGGGAGTGCACAGGTATAAAATCTGACACAGGGATACTAGACTGGGCTATTCAAAGTGGCTGTTGCCAGGGTTTTAGGCAGTAGGTCCATTGAGGTTCATTTTCCTCTGTGAAGGATGTGAAGAGGTGGACATATCCTCCTGAGTCAACAAATGTTTCCAAACATTTGGTTATTACAAGCACCATGAACTTAAAGAAGCACAATTGATGCTCCCATATTTAGCCACGCATTAATACGACTCTGAACTCGGCCTTAGATATAGCCATCGCTATAAAAGAAATGACTGTACCAGTGATATGGCTGTAACTATGACAGTTTACTGCTTCAATACAGGTTTAGAAATGTGTGTGTCTGTATGTGTGCATGCTTCCGTGCATGGTTGTGCAGTTTATGGAGGTGCAAAGGGGTCAGTCCAGCCCAGAGTCAGAGCTGGTTGTGCTGGAGAGAGATGGATGAGGGGGCAGAGCCACAGACTCTGATTTACATCTGCTGATTGAGCTCTCACTAGTATCCTGTCACACCCCTGTCACTGAACGCCACCTAGAAATCCCATCATTCATCATGCCTTGTCCTTGCACAAAGCCTCATTGGCCAAAGCACTGAGCATGATGGGATATGCAGTCCTCGACCAGTACAGTCAGATATGGCTTAAAAGGACGGAGAACATACTCGTACTCATTCAATTTGATTGCTCCTACATTTTCAGAAATGTGTATTTGTTTATGCATCATAACTGAGTCCTTGTCCTTGACTTTGTATTGCATACTAACTGGACTTTAAGATATCTTTTGACTTTTTTGACAACATGGTAGCGTCGTTGTGACTTGTCCTGGTTGTTTGTCAATCCCTGTAACTTTAGATCCTAGCTATGACGAACAAAACAATCACTTTGCTTTAAAGTCTTGTCTGAGTTTATACCTATTCTATATGATGCCGATTCATGATGAATAAAGTTGGTTTACCTCAACAGTCCCCTTATGAAACCACATTTAAATTCATTAGATCAGAATTTTTATTTGGATCTGCATCAAATTGAACATACACTTAAAATCAGTCACCTAAACATCCTGCTAATTAACAAACAAATGCAGCAGAAAACATTGGTTGAGGTAATAAATATTATTCAAACACAGCATTTGAATACCGATTTGGTCATAGTATTGCATGGTAACAGTCAAAACGCTTGGGTCAACCAAAGTACAGTCACAGTACAGATTTTTTATTTTTTTTTGGAAGGAAATGATCTTTTCTACATCAAGTCTACACATCTGTTATTCCTCATATGAATGAAATTACCAGGTTCGTCAGATAAGATTTTCACATTTGGAAGTATGAATTTATTCCCTACTCTGATTATACATATCCCACGTCAATAATAGACTGTTTCCTCTGTCTACTCTATATATTTTATGGGTTTTGCAGCTTAAATGGTGTGTGGACCAATTTTGCGTGTGTGCGTGCATGCATGTGCACATGTGCGTGCATTGCTCTTCGCCCCGTGCAGCTGTGTTAGTGCAGCTGATTTATCTGTGCTGAGACACAGGAGGAAAATTGGCATGAGCAGTTGCACATAAATCCCAACACTAGACCTCTGAAATATGGAGGCATTAAGGGAGCAACACAGATTTACACATTGCCACACTGTCACACTGATGCGCTCACACACTCACACACTTAGATACACAAATTTACATCCAGAGACACTGAAGACAGCAGTTTTCTACCAAACTACAACAGCTCCTATACTCTCAGTGCACATCATTATAATGTATGCCTTGAAAAAACATTGAGAATATTAACCAATGCATCCCCAAATTTAGAATTTGAATTATTCTTTATATCATCTGACCCATATTCAGTCGTTGTCGTGTGAGTATACATGTGTACTGTGTTTCACTCTTCTTACTAGTTGACCTCTGGGGCTTTATTAGAGGCTTTGACAAAGACTATCATCGTTTAGAGAGAGACGACACCCTTAAATCTCCCATGCTGCATTGCGGCCTCTTATGCAGAGAGGACGCTCTCTTAGGTATTAGGTGTGCTGATACACACACACACGACTCAGACCAAGACAAAGGCGACTGAGCGTTCACAGCCAATTTACAGGAAAATGGCAATAACATTTTATCATGGTGGACTTGGGCCTGATAGAGCTGCCCTTTCTTCAAGTGTGTGTGTGTGTGTGTGTGTGTGTGTGTGTGTGTGTGTGTGTGTGTGTCTCTCATTACCTGCTCACACAGACAGACGCACAAACACACTCTCATACACAGTTCTGTTCGTGGAGCTAATTTGTTGATCTCAGATGGAAGCTTGGGCCGTCTCCAACAGAGCGTGACGTTCTCTTAGTGCAAGGAATGGCCATGCATGACAATTATGAGTGCACGCACACACTTGCTCTGAAACACACATACACACCCATTCTCTCTGCTTTTCTTTCTTTCCCTCTCTTTCAGGTTTTTCCCCTCCATCTTTATTTGCTTTACCTTATCATTTTGTCTCTTTTCTTTTAATCCTTTCATCTCTTACCTGCCTGATGTAATTTCTGCATGCAGCCAGCCAGCCAGTCGGTGATGGAGGGGGATGAGAAGCTGTAGCATAGAGGGGCAGTGGTGATTTTAATGATACACTTGAAGATAAAAGGACAGGAAGACGACGAGAGAAATAGACGACTGGCTCAGGGAGGGATATGAGGCTTTTACGGCTCACGGTTCACCTCGCACACCTGTGTACCTGCACTCATTCATGCATACAAACATATGGCCATTGATGCACACAAGTAGGAACACACATTTACTCCCTTATTTGTTTAGCGGGAGAACAACAGGCGAATCAAAGGGTATCGAACGATCCTTTGTGTCAAGACAGAAATAGGTTTGCCACAACACACATGAACACAGACACCTCCTCCTACTCTCACCATAGCTCAAACGAATTGTGAGCATATGCTCTGATGAAGATTAAAGTTGGGTGATAAATGTGCTTGTTGCCTCTTTAAATGGAATAGTAAATGCTTCTGTGTGTATATGTGCTCGTTAGCTCTTTAATGTAATAATAAATGGGGAACGGGTTGGGCTTCATCTCTCGTGGTACAGCCCAGGATGAGGAGCTAATGGCCATGAAAAGACAGTTAATATCAGAGCTGCAAATGAACTCCACCTGCTCGAGCTCCCAGCACATAAACGCTTAAATGCCCTCCCCTTTTATTTCCACTGCCACCACCATCTCTCTCACATTTTCTTAATCTGCAGTGGCATCACACAGCAACTCGTTTGTTTTAGTGTTCATGTCTGTGTGTGTGTTTACCCATGTCAATCCTGTTAAAGCGTGACATGTCCTCTTCTCCACGCAAATTACCGCAGGCGAAGAACACCACCACCGTGTCAGCTAATAACCACGACTGTGTGTATGTGTGTATGTGAGTGTGTGAGGGGAGCAGGAGGGGATCTTCATTGATTTATCGTTAACAGAGGACAACAGCTCCCCGTCAGCGTCTCTGGTCGCTATAACAAACGATCTGTGCGCTTGGACGCGCTTTATTGTAGCTCAGCCAGTAACCTTTTCAGCTGCTGACCCAGAACACTGGGAGGAGCGTAGAAATGTGGGGGGGGGGGGGGGTTGTGTGCGATGTCAAACATATGTCCCCCAGAGTCCTCAGACAGGGAGGTGTCAGCATGGAAGACAAGGGGGAGGAGGAAGAGGAGAGGCAGGACACTGAGGGAGATGCTTAGAGACATAATCAAAAAAAAAAGCCATCATGAGTAAGGCTGCCATTAAAAAAGAACTATGAGTTAGAACACATGTTTACACACACACACACACACACACACACACACAGTGTCGCTAATGCCACATTATCAATAGATACATTTTTTTTAAATGAGGGTGTCTGAGGGGACACAAAAGAGACGAAGGGGAAAGGAAGAGGGAGACATGGCGAGAGTGTAAATGCAATTCCCATTCTTAATTAGTTGGTAGACAGCTAATAAAAACTGTGGTAGTAATAGCAGAATGAGAGCCAGGTGGAGGGAGGGGGGAGGCTGCTGGCCTTAAGGACCTATGATGGTTTAATAGTCATATAGAGAGCAGAATAGAGTTATAGGCCTGTAAGTAACAGTGAAGTGAGACAGCCAGGGCTTGATGTGGTCAGCTTAACACTGGCCTTTAAAATGTTAATATACAAAAGCTGCACTACACAGGCAGATTGAACTACTGACACAGACGCTGTTGTTGCACCCTCCCTGCTGTAATGCTTGGCACTTGGTTTGTCTGCCCCTTGCTTATTTCTGTCTGTCCTCTCTTTGCCTCTTAAAAAAAATCATTTCGCAGCCTGGAGATTTGTCTTCTTGCATATAGAAGTAGGTTGCTGTAAAATGGGGCAGCAAAAGTAAGAGCATGCTTGTGTATGTGACAGCGAGGTTTATGGCTCCCCTGTGCTGCTTAACCACTTCTCCTCCTCCACTTCTTTCTTTTCATGAAAAAGGGATGATGAAGGATAGATGTGCCGGTAAACATCAATACTGCATTAGCCGGCATTACAAAGCCTTCAGCCATTAACACTGAAGAATGGTCGCAGCCGGGAATAAGGTTCAATGGGGGTCACTACAATCACAGGGTGCCCCCACACCCATCTTTCTCCATGTTGAGAAAATGTATTCCATAATTGGCGTTCCAGTTCCTCCAGACTTCTTGCATAATTCCTCTTTCCTTTCTTACCTCTACCATGTCCTCACTTAGCCTAACAAGTAAAAAGGAGGTATAATAATCTGTTCATCAATTACATCTTTTCCCTTTTTTCTACCTCTTATAGACAAGAGTCAGTGATGTTACAGTGTGCATCTGCTCTGAAGTACCTCTGGATCTCCCAGATAACATTACCAAAGAAGATACTGATTTGTCGTCTTCCTGTTCTTGTCCCAGACTTGGTTTGGACCCAAAGCTGCTGGCAAAGATCCTCAACATGTCCTCAGGTCGTTGCTGGTCTAGCGACACATACAACCCAGTCCCTGGAGTCATGGATGGAGTCCCCTCTGCCAACAACTACCAGGGCGGCTTTGGAACCACACTAATGGCAAAGGTACAGGTCTTTGTGTCACACTTTCTTTTAAGAATCGTCTCAGACTCTTTGTTTCATTTACAGGTTAATTTTTGTATTTTTTGTTTAGTCTGTATTTGTTTGAAATGAATAAACAATACCCACAACAAAAGTGATATCTTCACAATTCCAACAGTCCAAAACACAAATGTTCATTTCACCATTAAGATCAACTTAAACTTAACAGATCCACACATCTTTGCTTGATAAAGGATGATGAAATAATTACACCATTCCTCTATTAACTAATTAAACACTAACTAAGCGTTTCAGCTGCTAGTCTCTCTAATGTTCTTTTCTTTATTTAGTCTCTTTTTTTGTCAGTCTCTCAACTGTGTCATTGTCTCACTGTTCTATTGTCTCATTGTGACTCTATTCTCTCTCCTCGTCACCACTCCATCTGTGACTTATTGTGTGTAACTTGATTTTTACTGTCACTGCCTTAGCTCTCCTGTAATGGTTAGTGTGTCTATTATATGATGCATCTAGGTGTCTGTTAAATCACTTACAATGTTTGCTCTGCATACACAGACCATGCAGTTCTATCACATACAGTCAGCTCAAGAATATCTGAAAGAATCCACCTACTAATTCCACAAATGTCTGTCTGTATGTGGAACGCATATCTCGTGAACCAATCATCTTAAACTGGTTCACACTTGGCATGTGTATTGATAATAGCCATGGGAATTATTATAGTATTGTGCAAGTTGTAAACTCTAGTCTGAAGATTATCAATCGCTGAACACAACTCTGAAATAACCAACATGTAATTTATGAAAAAATAACAGCAGCTCAGTAAATAATTCTAACTTATATATAAGCCACACGTGTGAACAGTCATAAAGCCAATTCAGTTAATTGTATTGAAAACAGTGACTGTAAAATCTTCACTGCAGATAAACCAGGTAGGATCAGCACACATTTTTCTAACTTCACTCTGCACCATAGACTGTTTATATAAAGCTCTGCACACAACGTCCAGCACACAGACAATAAATAGTGACAGTATCTTGTAGTACTGAGGAGGACTCACAAATGACGATTTGGGAATAACTGGAATAATTCTGAAGTAGCTGAAGAGCATCAAGAGGCCAAGAAAACAGTCCATTCATAACAGACATGTTTAGAATGAACACTGCACTAGTTGGGATAAATATGTGAAGCTATTAGACAAAGAAAAATTGATTGTAACGTTAGTCTACCTATCTCATATTCTCCATCTTTCTTTTTCTGTTTCCAGGATCTGGGTTTGGCCCAAAACACTGCCACCAACACTAAGACGCCGGTCCCTCTGGGTTCCCTCGCCCACCAGATCTTCAGAGTCATGTGCTCCCGCGGTTATGCTAACAAGGACTTCTCATCTGTCTTCCAATTCCTACGTGAGGAGGAGGGACAGTGAATGTAGGGGGGAGCACAGTTAACTGTGATATTAGCATACACACACACAAACACACACTTCAACCACACACCCCAGTGCCCCTTATCCCACTATGCTCAGGAGAGACTAAGGCCTTGCCCTCAGGCAAAGATCAGCAATCCAATTAACATACTGTATGTTGACACGTGTCCCCTCATTGCATTAGCTGAATCATACTTTGAATTCATGGCTGTCCCTTTTGAATGTGGGGAAATAATAAAACTGACCTTAGATACGTATTTGGAGGCAAAGCCAGCTGACGAGAGGTAGGATGAGGCGCTGCAGACTAACACAAAACAATGCAGACATATGTGGTATTTTACGATGATCGAAGAGTAGTAATTGCATGAATGGTGAAGGTAAGTTTTTGTCAGGTTTGTGCTTTTTGCCTGTTACTCAAATGACCAGGATTTGTCCCCTGATATTTAAAAATCTAACAAAAACATGATACAATAAGGATTCACATAGTGATGGTGGGCTACATTCATGGAAATAAAATCCCACATTCACAGCACTACAAAACTGTGCGTACATGAGGGTTTACCTGTGTTGTTACATTTCTTTGTTTCTGGCAGGAGCTTGGAGACTTCCTGCCAGCAGATAAACTTGATAATTTCATTTATAAATCATCCAGTTATCATTTTTACTCAGTTACAGTATTTACAATTCTTGGTGTCCACAGTTTCAGTGGATCAGCCAGTTCTCTACTGCATTATAAGATAATACCTGGTTATTTTTGCACTGTGTGCATCACGGTGTGATGTGCTTGGCTATTTTGATACAGCTCTAGAATCTCTTTTAACTTACCTCTCTCCACTACTGTCTACATCTGCAATCCTCTGGAGCATTGTTATTGTTATTTTGCGACCAACACTGTTTAAACTTTATACTGTTTACTACACAATGTTCTCAATTTCCAGCACATTCTCTGACCCGTCAAGTCGATCCTCCTCGCATATGTATGACGTCTGTGTGAAGTGTCAGTGAGGAACGGTTCCTCCCTGCTATGAGCAAATGTACATAATGTATATTCATATTGTCGTGTAGTAATGAAGAGGAATCTAAAAGAACTGTCACTTTTTTAGTAAAATTCATTCGTTGTCTCTACAGTTTGTCTTTGCTCTGTGAAACAGATCCTCAGTCACTCTGTAGCCTAAAATAAAAGATGTTCTGTGGATTTGGTGTTTGACTGGTCTGTAAGTACAGTGTGTTGCTGAAGTTAACATAGCTCATGAAGTTACCTCTCAGTGTTGGATGTATAATGACTTAGGTGCACTCTGGGAAAGTAGAGCTTACTAATTACATGTCAGTGATTAGTTAGGGCTCAATAGTCATCTTACCTGACAATAGTATTTGTCCAAAGTACAAAAGCTATATCAACAAATCAAAACGGCTGATGTGGCCATGTTTAAGTATCCAATCATATACTGTATATAGCCATGGACGACGCATCTTTACATCCTCCCACTATCCAGAAACAAAGCCAAAATATTCCATGTTTTGACGAGCAGTCATATTGTCCATCTGTATATAGCGTACGTACCAACTTTGTATGTCACTCCCTACTGAAACATGGCTGGCTGCACATAAGGTGCTTTGAACTAAATGCTATCAGCTCGCTAATATGGTCACAATGACAATGCTAATATGCTGATTCTCAGCATTTTATTCATGGAATGACAAGACCGTTGCAGGTTTTTGGTCATAAACCCATTTTGCAAATTTAACGGTATAAAAAGTCAGGATATCATCAAGTGATTCCAAGTCATCCTGAGGGCAATATGACAGCACCAGATTTCAAAGCATTCCAATTTCCAATGTTCCTGGACTAATGTGTGTAGCGAAGTCAACATTTGTCTTCTACTCTCAGCTCATTATTTGAGGGTAACCCCTTGTTGATTGCTCTTCCTTTAGGGCATCTATACACCTGAAGGTCCAGAACATGGTCAGAACTAAATTTCACATCTTTGTTACATTGCAAACATTTGTTTCAGTTAGTTTTGGTCTCATAATGGATAAAACACTTTTGTATGACATACTTTTGCCCTGTGACCATCATTTACATGGGCTGTGTCCAACTACACTTGAGATTGATTCGTTTGTAGACAGGCATGCGTCCAACGTTGGCATGTTGTCAATTCTGCCATTGTATTCGCTAATTTGTTTCATTAAAGTCCAAAAAATACAAAGTTTCTATTGTAATGGAGAAAATGACTGAACCGCTTCACTTTGTTAATTGCCACTTTTATACTACAAGCAAAATGAATGTCCTGGTGTTATAATGTTGGAGAGAAAAAATGCAAGCAATCCAGGAAGGCGCGTCCACTTCTTTTTCTTCTTCTATTCCTTAATGCTGTCTCAACTTCCTGCCATTGGTCCGAAAATGTGAACTATCCAAAAAAAAGGTGTTTACATTGCAAATAAACCAAAATATGGTTCAGTTTGATCCGAACCAAGACCACCTTCTTCTGGTCAGACGAATTTGGTCCCTTTATCAGAACAGTTGTCTGAGGCACCTTTCATGCCTTATACTTTGGTTTGGACAAAACTGAAAAGTTGATGGTCCACATTAAAACAAGGTGTACCGAGTTTCATTTGTGAAGTTTGTCCTCATTTGAATCAGAGGCCTTGGGGTGGACACTGTCATATGGTGTAGAACAGGACATTCAAATAAAAAAAACTTTTCAGAACTGTCTCTACAAGCAGTTAGCTTGTACACACCATGGTCTTGTTCCATGTTTCATGAGGCTGTTGCTGCAACTTGACGTTTGCAGATCAGCCTATGCTCCGACCTTTCTGCTCTTTGGTGGGTTGTTGTTCCATTGTTCCTCCAAAGCGCTTCAGCAGGCACTCGTAACATTTAACGTCAGTCAGGGAGAAATAGCAGCACTAATCTCAGAATGATGCCCTTATTTCCATCATTACAATGAAATGAGAGGGGGGAAAAACAAATGTGGTTTTGTTTTATTTTACTCTCTTTTTTTCCTGAGGGCTGGTGTTTCTTTGCGACATTTTATAGAGCTGCTGTCGTCTAAGTGGCAGCCGCAGTTGTAGCAGACTGCGGCGAGCCACTGGTGGCAGGAGTCGTGTCGCGGGCTTGTGACTCACTCTGTTGTTGTTCTTTGGGGATGTTGTGCACTTGCCTCGCTTTGAAGATTATCTCCATGTGATTATAAAAGAGGGGAAGTACTTACAGGCTCAGTATCTCATTAGGAATCTTATTAAGAAGCCATTGTTAGCATACACAGCATAACTTTTGATAATGAGCCTTTGTTGTTGCAGGATTTTAAATCTTTGTGCCGCCAACACCTTCTTGGCCTTCGCAGACAATAGACCCTGGTCCTTCCGATGTCTCCCCATAGACAAGCTACGCCTTCGGCCTGGCTTGGAGAATTAGGCTACGTAGCTGATTCATATTTGGGTGTTTTAATTTGACTGTGTTTTATAGCAGGCTGCTGAGCCGGCGGTTTGCTCATTAAAAGGACACATGAAAGCAGGCTGTAAAGGAGCCGTGGTGAGACCGGCCTGTGCTGACGTCTGAGCAGGGACGCGATCGGCTGAGGAAGCGACCGAGTCCCAAGCCAGCCGGTCTGAGCCGGAGGGCCTCACCCATACAGCCAGGCAGCCAGTGGCGGGACACCAGACGCACCACAGCGAATGTGTCCACACCAGGATGCTATGCCAGTCTGATGTGTCAGCAGGAGTTCACTGTTTGATGCTCGACTTGTGTTTGTCTCTGAGATTTAAAGGAGCTGAAAGTTTAGAAAATGTTCAGTCCACTCTCCCAATCATAGATACAGGACACCTGCATTAACCTAAGCTCAATTGTCTTGAAAATGAATTTATGTACATTATGCACAGCTGAACAAGTTTTGTATCTTTGCTGTTAGGGCTGTGCTCTCAGACTTTGAAGTTAATTGCCCACCCCCTTGCTGCCATTTAGAAAATAAAACCGCCTAAGCTCAGAGACTTGCTGCTGTGATAAATACCTGAGGCAATGGCGTTCATTATTTCTCCATTATATCTGCTGGTGGATCCTCAGCTGTTTAACGACTCGCTCTTTAAGGAAGTAAGAGCAGTGGGGTCATGCTACACGCAGGAAGGAGGGTAGGGAAGAGGAGGAGGCGGCTCCTGCGAGCACCCTGTGATTCATATCAAACGCATGTTAAGTGGCATGTGGCTAAATTAGTGGCTGGAATCTTGCAGGTATAATAGCTTGCTCCGCAGTGCGTAACGAGCCACCGTCTCACTGTTCAGTAACTCGGCCTTGATATGTTTTTTTTTACATGAACCCACCAATAACTGTCGGGTCATTCCGCCCTATATAGCCCCGAATCCACACCCACAGTGTCTGCACACCAGCACAACACCCACATGCACAAGTCTTCTTCCTGTTTTGTCGACAACATTCTGCCATTCTGAGTCATTGACTCCGCTCAGGTTCATTAGTGAAGATAATTCCATTGCAGACAGCGGGTCAGCATATAACATGTCACGATGACAGCGAGGCACATAACAGCAGCTAATTATAACTATGAAGTCCTCATTACAATATCTTTGGGGGGGAGTGTAGTCAGTTGTTGTGAAACATGGCCTCTCTACCTGGTTAAAAGGTTGCATCTCAACAATGTATGAACGTTTGGGGGGGGGGGGTATACCCCCAAAAATCTGTCCCTGCTTGTCTTGTGTTGCTTTCTGGTTCTCACCCACCTCTAACCGTCTTCTGTTCTCTTCTGTGTCTTGGCTTCAGGCAGGACATGTGGTGTTCAGGAGGATGTGAATAGTTTAATTGATTTTTTCCCCTGATTTCGAAGATTAACACACTCTTCTATTCTCCAACATTATATTCATTCATCCATACTTTCCTTTCCATTCTTACTCTGGCTCTCTGTTTATACCCTCACACCTCTGTCTCCATGTTACCCCCCACGCACCCTGTGTCACCTGTGAGTAACAACAACACGTGCACTGTATTCATCAAACGCTGCTGCACATGCTCAGTAGCTCCTCATTATATTAATTATTCTCATTGGAAGAGTGATCATCCGACCCGTCAGAATCCATCACTGCCCGGATCCCACAGAGACATGGGCCCAGTAAATAATCACCGGTATCTGTAACCGGGCTCTGGCCCCACCGATCCCACTAGACCCACCAGGGTGGGCCCTAAATACTCCAGGGGGTGCAGCTCCTGCAAAGCCACATTTATCTCTGCCAGCAGCTGGGGGGAAGTACTGTGGCTGTAAGGCCTGATCCAGAGGCTCCTGGTGCTGGTTCAGATCTGTAGAAAGCAGGCTCAGTAGTGAGAAGGGAATAGTAGTAATAGTTCTTTCTGTTGAATAACAAGGACTGAAAAGGTATATGAGGATGTGGGGAATAAACTATGTGGGGTCTAGTTTGAAACTAATTTAGAAACTGTTACAAATCAACCAATGGATTACAAGGGAGACAGTAGGGTTCAAGTTCACATCCAGATGTGCGGTGTGGTTCATCACTCTGTTAATTCAGTCTGCATGTCAGGTGAAAACAATGTAACTGAAGCTAACATGGTGGTTTGCATTGCTGCCTCACAGAAAGACAGTTCCTGGTTCAAATCCCGGGTCAGCTGGGGTCTTTCTGGAGTTTGCATGTTCTCCCTCTGACCCTGTCGCTTCACTCTGGCTTCCCCTGAAAGAGCTTGGATAAAGGTTAATTGGAGATTTGAAATTGACTGTAGATGTGAGTGTGAATGTTTGCTTGGTTCTGTGTGTTGGCCCTATGACAGGCCGCTGACCTGTCCAGTGTGTACCCTGCCTCTCGCCCAATGTCAGCTGGAATTGGCTCCAGCCCCTTGTGACCCTCAAAGGATAAGTGATATAGATGATATAGATTTTCTCTCCTGATATAGATCCAGAAAATTTGCAGACAGAGTACTGATCCCAATCCTCCCCCATTTACAATCAGTATATTGCACTGCATTGAAGCAGTTTTTGTATGAGACCATGGATGACTAGACCACTAAAAACTGAGCTCGCAGCCAACCATGAATAAATGTAAATAATAGCAGAAGTACAGTATAGCATAATGATTCAAACATGTTGGATAAAACATTTGTGGATGTTGGCAGACTTTAATAGTTTGTTCTTCATCAGCAATTACTGTATTGTCTGCAAAGAGAAGTAAAACTATTGATGTTTTTACCTGTTTATTCAGTAACTGGTACTTAACTATGAAATTGAATTAAATTAGATTACAGGTAGCAGTTAATCCATATGTTCAAATCTCCCTTACACGATATTAACAGCATTTAACCTTCAGTTTTAGGTCTGAATTTATCAAAAATGTTTGAAGGCACTCTGAACAAACCGAACTCTAGTCTCTTAGACTTTACAGTGTCTTTCCTGATGCTGTAATGGCCTCATTTTGCTCCGTTTAAAGCCCTCTTCATGGCCAATTGACTCGATACCTCTTGCTTGTCTCTTGCTAATTGAACAGAAAAGGAAGGGGGGGAGAGTGCAAATAAAGAGGCCTGAGAAGGAAGGAGCGATGCGATGGAGGACAAGTGTGAGGAGAAAAGCGAGGGGTGGTGTAGCATGCAGGGCCTCATTGATTAGGTGGTGAGCAGTGCAATGTTTCTCTCCTGACGCGTACACGCATTAAAGCTACATAAACACCCATAATTGGTTAGTTTAGAGCAGAGTGGACACACACACACACACACACACACACACACACACACACACACACAGAATACAGAAAGAGAAGAGATGCAAAATCAAATTCTGATAAACTGGCAGAGATGTGGGTGGAAAGATCCCTGCGAGAGTGCGAGAGTGCGAGAGAGTGTGTGAGTGTGTGTGTGTGTGTGTGTGTGTGTGTGTGTATATGTTATACGTTTGTCTCCTACGTGTCCCACTGCTGTACTAAGCAGAAATGATAAAACCATCCTTGGAGACATTGGGATGACAATAACACTCACTTCAGGGAGAGGAAGAAATGGGAGGGACGCTGCTGACTGTGACAAATTAGCTCTCAAACATCGAGGCAACCGATTGGCTGTGAGCGTCAGGAGGGAGCGATACGGTTGGCTGGCTGAGTTGATGGATAGTTATTATGCCATTCTAATAAAAGATGCTGCAACTTTGGGGCTTTGCAGTCCGATGATGGTACCGGAGGGCTGTTTGACTCTAGCATATGGGATCCTGTGTGTGTGTGTGTGTGTGTGTGTGTGTGTGTGTGTGTGTGTGTGTGTGTGTGTGTGTGTGTGTAAACTCATAAATGCATTTGTTGTACAGTTGTATTCTGGAACATGAAGTGCAATTGGAGCACAGCAAAAAGATACAGTGAAAATTAGACCTGCACGTCCTGCTGCAGTGATGTCAGGGAGACTACCTCTGTTCTTGGATGACGTTGTGTGTGAAAGGCAATATTCAGGGTGTTCCCTGCATCTCGTAGCACCACATCCATCAGGTCATAAGACCCCCTGACAGCCCCCCCCCCTTCTCTCTCTTGCCCCACCCCAGAGGGCCGTGTCAGTTGCTGAATGGAGCGCTCACTGGACGTGGAATGATGGGATTCCTCGGTCTTGGCTGTCGCCCCTAATCCAACACTCTCACCCACACAGTTGAATCTTCATCCTTCTCTCTCTTGTGCCTCTCACGCACACACACAGTGGACCATCTCCCTTCGCTCACTGTACCACAAATAAATTTGCATTCACTGCCAGTTCAGATGCTGTATCAACATCGCTGAATCTACATATTGTTGACGTGTCCAGGTGCTAAGTCACCATTATTTCTCCAACATGCACACGCACATGCACGCAGGCAGGCAGGCAGGTCACAGTGGCCCCAGAGCACTGGACTGTGCTAAGCAGGTAAATATAGCGAGGACAAGTTTTATTAGAACAGAAAAAGCTGTGTTACTGTCAGGGGGAAAGCAGGAGCGGTTGGATGGATCTTTACTTTCAAGCCAAGTCAGACAGCCGTGCTCAGCTATTCCATGAAACCTTTGCACCTCCTGCTAGTTTATTTTTCAGTAACATCCCATTAGGATATAGTAAGGCAGGAGTCTACGGAGCTTGCGTGCACCCTTTTAATTTATTGTTCCTTCTCTGTAAAAAACAAGAAGGTGTGTGTGTGTATGTGTCATGTCTTCCTAATGCGACTGACCGGCACATTACCTCCTTATTTCCACTTAATCGATACGCTGGAGTGGATGACAAATAAGGCCGTTGCATCTTCTCAAGAAAAGGACAGAAATAGAGAGATGATGGCCTGAGATGTGGAGCCTGTGTGGTTGTACAATCTGTGGGATTGTCACTTTTTTTTTTTTTTTACAGAGCCTACACACAGGGAACCATCCATCCTTGATCCTCTAAAGCTCATTGATCCCATCCTCATCCAGACGGAGTGAGGACCCTCCCCCTGCCCTACCATCGCCCCACACTCACTCTATAACCCAGATCAATATTGATTATCATCTTTAAACTGCCTGTCTTTGACCGTGCGCTCAGGGAGCTGCTGTACCCTGACGGTGGTGTGGTCGAGTGGAGGCTTGTGCGGTGAAGACACAAGCGACAAGGGGGGACTCGAAGGGGATGAAAACACTAAGATAGAGGTGAAATAGAAAATAGTTGTTTGGGAAAGGGCCTTATATGGACATGGGGGACACTTTATTTTAAGGATTAGTTTTTTGGCTTGTAAGAAGAGGCCTGAAACACTGCATTGGTGTATTTTCTCGCCCTAAACTTTGTTATAATCTGCTTGCTGCTTCTTTACCACCAATGCCAAAGGTCCTTATCAGCATCCCTGTCCTCTTTTTATTCCGCTCTCCCACCCCACACCTCCAACTCCATCCAGTCAATCATGCCTCTCAGATAGCCCCATGATCGCAATCGACACTCAAATGATGGAAGTGAATAAAACTCATTACTGACAGTCAGAGTGAGTCATGGCGGGACATTAAAAGTTGCGTCCAGGCTCGTGGTCGGTCATCCCTCAGCCGTGCTTTATGATGGGAGACCTCGTCGGACTCTGGTCTCGCCTTTCTGCGCCAATCTCCATCAATCCACAAACACCTACCCCCGCCTCCCCCCTCTGTCATGCACCTTGTGTTGTCGGACATCAAACCACTTCTGCGCGAGTGGCAGGAAAGTTTCTCGGCCTTGGGGTTTTGAGCAAGAATCGTCAAAGAAGTCTCGGTGTCTGGGGTTGGCAAATGTGGTTGTTGCAATAAAACAAAAGAGCTCCAACATTATAAAGACTTTTTTAATGAAGCACCCTCTAGATGGTGGGGCCAATTATTTCCCCACACCAGAAGGGGCAAAAGACCTTTAGAAGAGCCCCTTCCCAAACTAACGCCACATCCATTAAGTCATGTCCTCCACCTGATGACACTAACCACTACATAAACAAGTCTTTACCTAATGTAAACTAAGGCAAACCAGTGACTCAGCCGCCGCCGTCTTCGACCTCCTTCTAACTGGCTCTGTCCTCATAAACCCAGGGTAGAGAGAGGAAGACGGAGAGAGAGAGAGAGCAGTGTTTACAAAAAATCACAGGAGCGGCTCACCTCTGATCTGCCCTGCGATAGGAGGAAAAAAAGAGAGCAAGAGAGAAGGACAGAGAGAGAGAGAGGGAAACAGAGGAAAAGAGACGCCAGGGGTTACATGATTGCAGGACAAACTCATAAAAGTTCCATTAACCCACGAGGAGTTAAAGAGGCCTTGTTTTCATCCAGCAGACAGCCGTCACAAACAGAGCATCACCATAAACCCCATCCTCCCTCCCCGCCTGCCTGCCGCACCTCCATTTTCCTCTTGATCTCCACAGCCCAAACCCGCTCCCACTTCTCTTCCTTCTTTCCGTCCCATTTCAGCACAAACATCACCAACATGGATCTGTTAAAATAAGGATTACTCAATGCCCCCCCCTCTGACCAAAACAGGACTCCCTCGTTACGCCCTCCACCCCCTTAAATCTGGGTTCCTGGTCGGTGAGTCACAACCTGAAGACGCCACGGACCTATCTGTCAGCGTCAGTCTGTCTGTCTTATTAAAACCAGCATGCCATTCATCTACGTCTATTCACTAACAGGTTGGTGAGAGAAATGCACACAAATGTGATTGTGGTCCGTTTACAGACTTTAAGCAACAGTGGTCAGCTTGCACACACAGACGGCATAAAATTTAATTGATTAGGAACAAAACCAAGGTCTCCATCCATGGTAGTGAGCTCATCTTCGTCCTTGCTTTCTGTACTATTTTTCCCCATCCTGTTTTCTACTGTTTCAATATGCTGAAGCAGCAACTCTTCTTTGATTACCAGCAAACCACTGTGGCTTCTGGCAGAAACAAAAAACACATCACAAACACCGGCTCCTTAGAGAATGACATGGGAAATGTAGATGTTTTCCTGGTCAGACTAAGAGCTTAAAAATATATTGGTTTTATCCGTCAGTAATCTGGTGACTGCATTAGGAAGCAGTGTCTCCAGAGTCACTATGGTCAGGAAGTAATTGTAGCGACCAATGACCCTTTAAGGGTAAATAATGCATTAAGATAAAGTTTAAATTATGTGGAACTATCCTTTAAAGTCCCTCAGAGGAAATGAATCTCTCTGGCTGCTGTTTTCAAAGAAGATACTGTAACTTTATATTAACATGAGACCAAAGTGAGACCCAATATGATCATAATACATCATTAAGAATAATAATCATGCATTTATTAACAAATTATGATTATCATTGCAACCCGAATCCTGCAACCTCAGCCCTCAACTTCAAATGGATGCTTTACTCCCACAGATGTTGTCTCTTTTTCTCACTTGATGGAAAGACACACACACACACACACACCACTTCAATAAGCAGAGTTTTATAGTCTGGTGGAGGTCTGCACCCAGCCAAACAGTTTGACTGTTCTTTCAGATCATCCATTAAAAGCACTAAGCACAGGCTCTTAGCTCCCCTTCTGATATACCCTCACTATCTGGTACCACTATCTCCCCTGCAACCTTTCCCATGGTGTAACCTTACCTCCCAAATGTATCTTGCCTCAGGACCCACACAGTCATACACACTGATACTCGTGATCCTGCAAGCTATAGGCACATGTATCAAAATGCAACTCTTTAGTACGAGATGCTCCATTGGGAATAGAACATTTGTTTAGTGCCTGAGTTGCTGTTGCTACACTTCAAGCTTTCTGTTCTTGCACAATGGAGTTTACAGTGATAGTCAAGGCAGATTCACATTATTTAAAACAATGGGTCCTTGATTTCACTCAGAGATGGAACAAACAGGCCTCTCATCTCTGGTAACCATCAGTTTTTCACCAACTAAAGTGAAAGCGTCCGTAGCTGTAAGCTTGAGTAAACATTTTATAGACGGGGTCTCAAATATGCATTGATGGATTATACTATAACTGAGACCAAAACTGACCGATCCCAGGAAAAATGTTACTGCATGAATAATTGACCCATATAAATAAGGAGCATTTTATTTGCAGATCGTGTTATGGCTGATAAATACACTTATTAATCCTTAGTCCTTGCACTTTAGTGTTTTGGTTTTTGGAGGCTAGGGAAAAATAATGCCACCCTCAAGAATCTTTAAATGAATGCTAACTCACCTGGAGGCATTTTTCTCACCCAATTTCATGTTTACTGTCAAAATGCCTGAAAATTGTATTTTAACAAACACAGAGTGATGCTCCTGCAGAACACAGTAAACACAATTTCAATGAAAGGAAACCCAACCTTTTGCAGAGCTACTGGTCCACATTTGCTAGCTTTAAAATTAGTGGTTTAGTGAACAGTCAATATATATATTACCCTTTTGCCTTATAAGACGTTTAATATCTATCTATCTCTAAAAGCAAGATAAAAAAAAAAACTGTAGAAAAAGGAAATGACATTGAACTGTGAACTCTTTCTGTCATGTGTTTAACCATTGTGGGCCAACACACATTTTAAATGGGGATTCACTACACTTGACCCATGGTGGAAATATTGCCTTTTCATGTTCAGTAAGCATCACCAAACCACGTGCCATTGGTCGGCAGCAGTCAGTGGTCAGCAGGACGACTCAGCACTTGAGATTCACTGCTGCAGGTTGGGGGATGGTGGAGCGGATACAAGGGGAAGCCCAAACACCCTGGTCCCACAGGAGAGGACCAGTGGGCCGGGTGTGACGGTCATGGGATGGAGACATAATGAGGATACATCACTACTGCAATGAGATGCTCCATCACAGACTCACACACACCAAAAGGCAAGCATATACAAGCACACGCACCTTCTATGCAGCCACATCACCAGTGGCCCACACAGATCTCATATTTCCGTCACACTTGTGCTCTAATCACGGTAGCATGTGTCAAACGAGCTTCATTTGCAGCCCACTCCCACTGTAAAAGACAACAAGCCGCATTTCGACTGATGCCGATCCAGTGAGACTGTGGGAACAGGCTGTTTCTATACACTCTGCTCTGGATCCTGTTTGATTCTCTGGGAAAGAAAAGGACACAACTTTTCCTGTCGCCTTCTGCCACCACCGTTTGCCTAGCAGTAAAGCAACCGACGTGCAGTAAAATAAAAACGAGGTGTGGATAGAATTGGACTGATCTGCAAAGCCATTGGCTGCCAAGAGTCTCGTAAAATAACGCCATCGTAAAACAAAGTGCTTATTAAATAATTTGAAACAATATCGCACCCCGATGTGGTGTGCTCTGTGAGCAGTTCGGTGAAATAAAAAGGATCTCATGACGAAAACAGCTGAACGGGCGAATGAAAATAAGCTCATCATCATCACGGTGCTGTATAAGACTTTTGGAAGACCTTAGTGGCTCAGTTGTTACCAGTACCATCAAAATGACAGACTATTATGGGGCCATTACTTGCTTATACTTTCAAGGGACAATAGTAAAGAGGAGCAGATGTATAAAGCCTCCTCTGCATTTCCAAACTAAGCAATTTTCCCTTTAAAAGCACTAACCAGTGTATTGAATGTGTATGATTTCTACGGTTTCTATAAAGTCCAACATAAGCTGCTCTGTAGACATTCTCCAAAGTTTTGCCTGCCCCCTAATTGAAGAGATTTCATCATGAGCATGTTGATGTTATTCTACACAAATGCAAAACTGATTAACAAAAAGAAAACAAACATCTCAGGATGAAAAAGAGGTGCCACACACATGGAAGATGCAGACGAGGATGAGGCTGGAGGAGGTGATAAGTGATTTCTGCAGCAGAATTTTTACACCATATCCTGGCTCCTGCATGCTCTGAACAATCTGCCATTAGCTTTTTGCTCCAGAGATTTGTTTTGTGAACGCTTCTGACCTGAACAATCTCCTAATGAGTTCTTCATAAGTTAAAGAAATGGTCCTGATAACGTCGAGAACCAATTTTCTGGACATTTTCCAGAGTTTATTTCTGAAACAGGATTTAAAGTTATGACACTGACAGATTTCTCTCCTGCTCATGGTCTCGAAAAGCATGAACACAATCACACACGTCCTTTCACACCTACACTATCTATAGTCTTTCACACTTGCTGTCTTGTGAACTGAAACTCATGCTGCATTGACCTGCAGTGAACAGATTTCTATCAGTGCAGGGCTGATAAAGGAGACAGGAGTTGATCCGGCATGGATGTGAGCATCGGTAGCAGTAATGAAAGGATGCAGTGTAGTGCAGGGAATATGAGCTGTAAGCAGCATTGTCAACTGCAGTTCATAACAGAGCTAAGTGCGGCATGCAATGATCTCATGATGGCAGAACATGAGGATATTTTCTGCTTCTCCATGCTCTCTCCCTTTGGTCACTGAGCCATCACAAAGTCCAGTGAGAAGATCATAAGATAATTATCTGATGTTTGATAGAGGTGCAAATTACTCCCAAAAGTGTTCTCTACAACAATTTGTACATGTCCCATATTTAGTATGTTCCTTTCTAGTTTCAGTACCAAAACTGGTGATAGAAATTAGCACGATACACTCATACCAACTGGGGATTTTAGTATTATTAATCACAAGAGCATGCACACAGTGACATCTTGAGACTGGGCCTGCACACAGTGACATCTAAAGACTGGGTCTGCACACAGATCAGGGCCTGATCTATTTGTGGAATCAATTTGTGGAAAATAAAATCTAAATGAACACAAAATACCTGAAAAGTCTGAAAACACTTGCAGCAACACAACACACAAACATGAGCCATCATTTGCATTAGGATTAACCCACATATACAGAGGTGCTGTGACACATGATGAGGAGCACGATTTGAATTTTTACAACTTTGTCAACACCTAGACAAAAGCCTGACAGATCTACGTCCCAGAACCGGAGCTATCAGCACCAAGATACAAATGTTTTCGTGGAGATTCTGCATCACCACTTATCACTACAACAGCTGTTTCATATGAGGCGACACTGTAACCAGTCCTGTCCACACCTTAAACCCTTATTTTGAGTACAAACAAAAGATGATCAAACCATATATGATACATCCACGATCTGCTTAACTTGTCTGCACAAAGCCATAAAACCATGTGTACCCGATACATCTGCCTCAGAAAGGGATAATTGACTGTATTCATGCATGAGAAATCTTGTTCTATGGGTTTTCTTGGGACGAATTAACCGACAACAATCTAAAACAATTTTCACTGTTTTAATGTTGGTGACAATGTTGAACATTGACAATAAAGGATTCTGATTCTGATTCTGATAA
Organism: Paralichthys olivaceus; assembly: GCF_024713975.1. Classification (NCBI taxonomy): domain Eukaryota; kingdom Metazoa; phylum Chordata; class Actinopteri; order Pleuronectiformes; family Paralichthyidae; genus Paralichthys; species Paralichthys olivaceus. The sequence continues at coordinate 12,439,584 of NC_091112.1, read as the reverse complement.
AGTGCATCACTCAGAGCACAGGGGAAATGAAATGACACTCAGAAATTAAAATTAATGTTTTTTTTTAAAGTTCTTGTACCCCCTGAATCAGTTCCAGTAAAATATAATCTGGTTAAAGATCTGCATCTAACTGCATCAATCTAGACAAAAATGAAGACTACTGATGTGAAAGAAAGTAACTTCAGTGTAGGCCTCTTGAACAGTGCAAAATAATGTGTGACCACGCAACGAAACAAAAATAAACAGGAGAGAAAACAATTTTTCTTCTCTTGTAAGTGCAATAATGGTGATCTAGGCCATCATACTGATTTTCAAAGTACCATTTATAACATTCCAGAGGATCATTAATACACCACACTGTCATTTCAGAACCTTTGTCAACAGCAGCAACTCATACTGATATCTGTGATTGAACTTCCTGATGTAGCAAAAACATTGATACAGTCACATATGGCTGCATGTCTTAGCCTATGTTCCTCAGGGATTACTAAGATCCAAGAAGAAGAAGACAGTTAAAATTCCACAATATAATATGTTGGCTTTATATTGATCATTGGTAGAAACATTTCACTTTTATTTCTAAACAATTTAACTGTATGATGTTAAAGATGGTGACCATAAACCCCACACACTACATGTATACCTGCAACAAACTGAGGGGGCAAAAGTTTCGAAGCAGGTACACACACCTGCTTAAAAGCTGCAGGATCAAACCATATTAACGAGGAGGGGAGATTGAGGCAGATATATAATTGTTTTGTGTTCTTATATTGGTGTGTCACTGCATCAAATCCATTGTTTTAGCTTTACTTCACTATTTATATTCATGTACAATGTCTATATACTGTTTGAGCTTGGATCAATGCAGATATTTATTATTTTATCTTCCATTGACCCTCCTGTGTGGTAGTTCCCAATCTGAGCGGGAGTCTACCTTTAAAGCGCAACGAGTGGCTGCGCTCGGTTTCAAACATTTCAGGTGGCATCCGCCAGTGATCAGTCCAACATCAACCAATGTAAGCACGCAATCTGTTGTTCATTACATGTTCTTTGTCTTTGACTGCCCAGTTTACATTGATGTATTGAATTGAGGTGAAAGTCGTTTGAGTTAATCCCCCACCTGGTCTCCAAAATGACTGTTTTAATGCTTTTGGTTGGAGGCCTATAAACTAATATGTTGCCCTGCAGGCCTCGAGCCTCCTTACGCATGTGGACATCCACATGTGAGTAGTTTTGCGTAACTCACAATGTCTGAACATGAACTTTGGTTTAAACCTGCTGTGTAGCCACTGTATTTGTGTAAATATTGTGTCAAAGTATATGAAGTTGTCGAATCCCTTCACCACAAACCAATCCAACAGGAATGGTGCATGAATATCCTTACACATAGTACACAAAAAACAAACATTGTGGGTTTATTTGCTTTAATTGTATTGATTTCAAGTCTATGGTGACAATTTCTGAATGAATGTGTGCAGAAACTGTGTGAATCATATTCTCCTCTTGCTTTGAACATGCTTTATAATGAGAGTCGCCCATCTCTTTGTACTGAATCCATCCTGCTCTGTTTTTGTTGCTCTTGTTAGTCACATACGCACGCAGCAGCCGGTCCATTTTGCTGCTGCTTATAGCCTGGCTGTCTCTGGTGCACCGTAAATAATGTTGATAAAGACGCAACCGAAAACGACTTTCACGCGTCCCCCGATTGATTTAACGTGACCTCCGTTTCCAAATGATATTGGAAGCCTATTTAAACAGATGAAGGCTTAAATTGTCTTTTCTTGTATGCGCATTAATTTCCCATTCATCATCATTACTGTGTGATTGGTCCGTCCACGCCTCCGCCAGCCCCCCTGCGTTACGACGAGGGCCTGTAAATTAGGATGTAATCCAATTTAAACAGCAGCAGCCACACATCCATTTGCTGTTCTCTCTCTCTCTCTCTCTCTCTCTCTCTCTCGTTTTTTCTTCTTCCTTGAATTTGCTGTCGCTGGACAGCTGCACTGCACCGCCCCATATCAAAATGCTTTGTGCCAGTTGTGGGAGCTGGAGAACGCCGAGCCAATTCGCACTAATAAGATTTTATAAGCCTGACGTAATTGCTGTTATGTGCGCAATCTATGAGCCCATCATATTTTGAGGCGCAGCCATACGCAATCTTCATGCGATTAAATGGCATGTTGTTGCTGGATTAGGCCTCTGAGGATTGAGCTGCATGAAGGGAGATAGAGATCCATGCTGGTTAAATGTGGCTGTAATTTGCCTCACTTGAATGTGTCATTCTAGCAGAGTGACGCGGGTTTAGAGGACGATCATGTACAACTACTGTGCAACCAAACGAGCCTGTTAGAAAATAATCCGCCATGAGGCCAGATATTTGAGACATGCGTGCGCCTTTTGAATATTCATCTACCCCCGTTCGATCCGTTCATCTTTATATTATGGCACAGTTTTTATTACGCACGAACCAAAAGCTATTTTTCTGCGTGACCTGTGTCCCTACCAGGCTTAAAGACACCGCCTGATAGTTTACATAAATCTGCCTTGTGCTTTCGCCCCGACCCGCGCGGCTTAAACGGTGTATTATTCCAAACATATGCATTTTAATCAGCTCGGTCACACTTACAAGAACTCCAGTTAATAAGGCCATCAATCAAACCCTTGTACTGCAGGGAGGGATGGAGGGAGGGGGGCTCATCTGGTGTGTGTGTGTGTGTGTTTGTGACACTGTGATTAGGATGAATCTTTTACCTGAGATAGAGTTTAAGGATGATGAAAATCTACCGATTTTGTGGACATGTCTGATGTCTTTCCCATCTTTTCCATTTTGAAGAGGTAACTGAAGGTGTTGTGTAAATTATTCTTCCGTTTACATGCTGGAACATAGTAACTCATCTAGTTTAAGTTTCAAATGGGACAGTATTTCAGTGTTGCTTGTGAAATTGGCTCCAATTACGCATTTGGTCCTTATAGGCCCCGCTAAATGCCTGATATGTGTTCCCATATTACTGCAATAACTTCTGATCTATCCCCACCATTGTGCCCTCCTTCAAAAGGGTGACATGTGTCGCATTATTCCATTAAACTATCCTATTTCTGCAGTGTTTCTCGGCGCTAGATTAGCACCAATTAGATATCTGGATTTATGTAATTACGAATTTATACTTAAGGGCCAATGCACGCTAAAGACATGTCTCAAAACAATTGCAACAACTTCTGATCTGTCATCATCCACGACCCCCAAACTCTAATATTTAAAAACGTGATAAGTGTCATCTAACGTCTTATTCTTGCAGTGTTTACCGTTAGATTAGTTCCAATTAAGCATCCGGCTATGACACGTTTAATTCCAGACATTTCTACAAACTTTATTACAATCATTTTCAGTCTATCATCCAAGACCCCAGACCTCCGTTTTTAATAAACAAGTGTGTGTCTCTCAGTAGTTCATCTTAATTGTGTTGTTGTTCTTGCAGCGTTTATTGTGGAATTATAGCTCCAGTTACGCATCTGGACTTTACGGCCAATGCAAGCTAAATGTCAGACATTTCTTCGAATTTTATTGTAATGACTTTCCATCTATCATCCACGACCCCAAACATCCTTTGTTTTAAAACGTGTGTCTCAGTATTTCATCAAACTTTGGCTATTTTTGCAGTGTTTCTTGTTGGATTAGCTCCAATGACGCATCTGGACTTCAGGGCCCATGCACGCTAAAGTAGACATTTCTCCGAGCAGTATTGCAATAACTTCTAATCTATCCTTATCTTCCTTTTTAAAACGTGATGTCTGTGTGTGTCTGCGGGCCACAGCAAGCCCCCATTTCATTAGAGTAATTTGCGCAGCCCAGGTCAAATGCGGCCAATTAAGATCCCATCTGATTGGTAACGCCCGCCTCCTCCCACTTCCTGAATCATCGATCTCTTTGCATCTCTAATATCTTCAGACAAGTAATTCTGTCGCGTCTATTAAGCGGTCGCCGAGAAAATATGAGTGGCGTTAACGGAGCCCGGGGACCACTTAACTGTCACGGTCAATCTAACGGTCCCACCAGGACGGATGGGGGCCACTGGTGTTTTGACACCGGCCACTTGAGAAGAGAATTAGTGTTATTATTGGAGAGGAATGGTGAAGCTGTTGGATGGAAAAATCCAGGCTCTAGTTCGGCCAAACGAAAATAAAACGAAATGGGGTCATATGAAAAGGAGAGAAGTTGCTTTAATTTGTTTTTTATTTTGTTTTCTTGAATTAAAGTCACACAAAGATTTTCTGAAACCTGCTCTTCCCCCCCAGAATGATAGAGGTGTTTATAAGACAGACTCCGTTGCTCCATTGATTCTTTGACAGTGTTTATTGCAAATTAAACGTTGAGGACAAACCCAGCCAAAAAAGGACCAAAAACAGAATAAAATAAAACATAATCATGTCACTTGTTAGTCCGCTTTCTCCATTAAATGAAATGTCACTAAAATGGTGCCACTGCAGCAGTGCAAAGCGAGAAAAAAATAGAATAAGAGGCCTATAGGCGTATAATGTAATCACATTTTCATCAGATTTAAGAACTGGCTCCTAAGAGGCAAGGAGGAGAAGTTTGATGTTTTGATGGCCCATTTTTAAATAGACATTTTCATTTTTCCAATTTTGATTGTCCTCCCTCTCTCCATCCTCTTCTGGGTACAACTCTCCCTCCTCCCTCCTCTTCAATCCATGCGGGCTGTAGTAATCCGTTCCCTTGGCGCCTTGTTACCTTTTGGCAGCAACGATCCCTTCCTTTCTTCCTCCCTTCCTTCGTGGTATTACCATTAATTCAACACTCAAAATTCACCGGGTCGTACATATACATCACGCACTAATTTCACTTGCATCTGCACATTTCGGCCCGGTGCTGCCGCGGAGAGGGCCCCGGTGTAGAGAGCTGCTTATAATGAGACGACCGCAGTCTGTTAACAAATCCCCTTGTTAAAAGAAGAGGGATGGAAAGCATCCTTCCCCCAGTTTCTAACCGTACATGTAGGTCGATTTGGACGCGTAAAGAGACAAGTGATGATAAAAACCTTAACGCCATCCATCACGGAGATTTAAACGTTTCACAGGATTCCCTCTTCTCTTGCACATCAAATTAATCTTCTAAAAATCAAATCTGGTTTTGTGTCCATGCCGCTATATTTCATCCCAGTGTCCCTGCTCTGCAGCGGGATTATTATGATTTTTTTTAGTAATGGAAGATCTGTTGTGCGTCACGTATCTGAAGATCTGGCTAATTTTCTTGCCCCAAGATTGAGCTGGCTCTCACTGCTTACAGGCTACCTCTTCATGCTGTTTCATTCCTGGTCATATAATATGTTAGGTTTAAAAAGCTCATGGTAAAGGCGAATATAGAGCAAGAGTTTTGTTTGTTTTGGTTTTATCTGGTCAGGGACACTTCTTCCCTCTGGTCTAATGTCACAGATGAAGATTTGCTGAGCACTGAGGGCGTGAAAGTGACAAAAGCGTCAGTCCTGCTGGTTGGGGAGCAGGCGAAGTCCGAGCCAGGGGGCCTGGTCGAGAGCCCGTTGGATTGACTGGAGTGACAGGCCAGGCAGGAGCATGGGGTTCCCCCGGGACCGAGGCCGTGGGTCGGCCCCGGGTACAGGGAGGGGTGTCTGAAGGCGCACAGGAGCTCCGGCCTCTGGTAAGGGTGGGACAGCATCCGAAAACTGTCGAGGGAGCGCAGTGGGTTGGAGAAAGGAGTGGCGGCCGGAGCCGAGCCAGCACCGACACCCAGGTGGGAGTAGTAAGGCAGCGGCAGGTGGGATGGGAAGGGGTAGGGCAGGTTCCCGGTGGCGGCCGCGTGGCTCATCATGTATGTGTAGAAGGCCGGGTCGGCGGGGTGAGGCCACGTCATGGCCAGACGCTGGCGCTTGTCTTTCATCCTGCGGTTCTGAAACCACACCTGGTACAGAGACACAGCGGGTCAAATATTAACCACCACAACAGCCATTTATAGAGAGGCCAGCCCCAGTTTCAACAACAATAGGCTAGTTCCGCTTTTACGCACAGATTTGTTTTTTTTACGCGTTAGAGTGCACGGGAAAAATGTAATAAGATGTACTGCAGTTTATGTTATATTGTGTCAGTTGATAAATAAAATAAATATTTGTTAAAAAATGATCCAGGTCTCCTCTGAGGTAAACACTGCGTCTGGAGGGTTTAGTCTTTTCAACATGATGCTGGTCGTTTTCTTTGTCTCTAGCTTATCGGACCTTATGGTGATGTTTCTCTTTAGTTTCCTTCGTGACCGGTTAGCTATTAAAACGCATAACGGTTTGAACCTCAGCAGTTTTATCTGTAAAAATACAAGCTCACATAATATGAGCATGTATTCAAGCCACAGGGGCCTACTGCTCCTTAGACCTCCAGTCGTCTTACCTTGATGGTGGTTTCAGGCAGATTTAATGCAGCCGCCAGTTCGCATCTCCGCGGCCTGGACACGTAGTTCTCCCGGTAAAACTCCTTCTCCAGCCGCGCGATCTGCTCCCGGGTGAACGCCGTCCGGTACCGGCGAATCTGGTCTGCTGAGTAGGACAGAGAGCCCTGACCTGGGACGATTTTACCCGGGTCAACACCAATGTCGCTCGGGTGCCCAGGAGAATCTCCATTTCTACCTGAATAGATATGCAGAAAAAAAATTCCTTCATAATTAATATTGTCCAGTAGAGTCATTTACATGCAACAGAAACACACGGAGACTTTTCATTTTCTTCATTCGTTTCGTAGTGAATATCCATTTTTTGAGTTGACATTTGAAGACTAATTTCATTATTTCTGCATTGATTTAATTTTAATATTAAAAGGCCTTGCTGACATTTAGCTCAGCGAGCTCAGTTCTTATATTTTTTGTGAGGTAGCTGCTGATATTTTCATCACTTTCCAGAGTTTATTGATAAAATCTGAATTTTTGTTTACTAAAAATGTGAATGATCAAGTTGCATTGTTTGTCATCCGTTGCACACTCTGAGGCAAAAAGCAACTACACTTTACTGAGAGATTCATATTCACATTCATTTTGCTCTTATTTATTTTAGCATGTGACACATGGACTCAAATATTTTCATTAATTTGACTAAATGAGCTCATACAATTTTGTTTTAGGATGCGACATATTTGTTGCAAATGGTCTCTAGAAGATGCCAGAATGAAATCTCAGATAATTTCCATCTTAGTGGCCTTTTCTTCACATTTTAGCTTGAGGTTTAAATAAAATCCTGTCCTCTTCTTCATGCCTGTAATGCACGCATGGTCAGATTTGCGAGTGGCTCTTTGTCAAAGTCAGAGGGGGGAAATGTTTGGTTAGACTGTGGGTGTCACCTCAGCATGTTTCCAGCCACATTGGACACTTGACAGAACAGCTGTGCAGCGTTGCCTGCAGCTATACATGTGTTTTATTGTCATGGGGGATAAACTGTATTTAATTGAGCATTTTAATTTTTTGTTCATCGTCATATGTAACTTTTCAATGGCTCTGCATGCATGTGGCAGTTTTTTTTTACCGTTACAGCCTCATTCAGGCGCTGGCATCCACCCACCCTCATTAAGCAACATCATGCAATCACAGAAAACCTGCAGTGGCATGCAGCTCCAGAATACAGCCTCTATACGCACCTTTCGCTGTTGGGTAGTCCATGCTCTCAGGCGTGCAGCTCACATCGATTTCCTCGTAGAAGTCCGACTCTGTGTCCGAGCTGCTGCCGTCTTTGTGGGGGTGATCAGTCCGGTGCCTCTCTCCGGTGGAGGATGAGCCAACTGGCCTCACGTCGGCGGCGCACATATTCCTCCGTGCGCTCTCCTCCTGCGCCGCCAGCTCGGTCCTGTCCCGGGAGTAGGGCGCAGCGCCGGGGCTCAGGCAGCTTCTGTGGATCTGCTTTCCTTGCGGCTCTCGCCCGGGGTTCCCGATGGCTTCCGACAAATTAGCAGAGCTGCTCTTGCCAAGCTGACCTCCCTCCGCCAGCATCACCATCTCCTCTCTGCCTTCCATCACAGGCACGACTTTTAGAAACCCTCGACTTCGGAGAGCACAAGCCGTCAAAAACCAAGGCGATGATTTTCAGGTTGGAGGGGTGTGTGCCTGCGTGTGTGTATGTTAGTGGGTGGGGGGGTTAGTCCTAGGGAGAAGAAGGAGAGGCTTCTGGAAAAGAAGGGGATTCAATCCGGTCTGACCCTGAGAGGAGAGCGCTTCAGAGTGCGGAGAGGGAGCTCTGGGAGGGATCACCATTTACCCTCTCTCTCTCTTTCTACTCCCGGAGCTGTCATTCTTAATAGGCCAGTCGTCATGATGGGTCCCCCCCTGATGACGACACGCATTGATTGGATGTATGGGTAAACAGAAGGCGCAATGGCAGCCTTGAGGTGATGGGGGGGGGGGGGGGGGGGGGGGGGGGTCAGAATGGTACAACAAGCAGCGACGAAACAAGAAAGCGCATCTGTCTGTATCTATCTAAAACAAATCTATATATAAACGACAATAATATAAAATATTAATACTTCATACTAATATTGAGCAAATTTGACAATAAATTAGTTATTTGCCTCAATTTAGTCTTTTTACCCTCCTCTCCTCATTCCTCTCTTATCTGCCGTGTCCCTCTTATTCTCACCTTAAGTGGAGTCAAGTTGAGTCCTCAGAGGTCAAGCCTAGTGGTCAGAGTTTAGATAAAAAGCCATTTGACATGAAGTCTTTAAAGTCAACAGAGCACAGGAGACAGCCAGACACAAACCTCAATTCATCATGTCTGTCTTGTACGGCTTACAAAGCCCACCGTTATATGTAGGTAAAATATACCACTCAGAGATTTAATTAATTGTTAATTTGCAACAAAATAAGAAATATCTCCATTACCCACTAAGCTAAGAATTAAACCTCGACATTTCCATGCCATGACAGAACTTCAGCAATTCGCAGCCATGGATACGTTCAGGGTAGGAGCAGTTTCCCAGTTCTAATAATACAGTTTTATAGTAAAAAAAAAAAAAAAGAAGAATTAATGGAGACTTTCTATATAAAATGCCTTGTGCTTTCTTTTAGTTGGAGCAGGAAAAATTGGCCTACTTATGCTCCTCGTTTTCTTATGGTTGCAAGAAGCTCTAATTCTGGATTTAATGCGATTTGCAGCAAATTGACTTCATTACACGCTTGATGTTGTTGAACCGTGGAGGATGCAGTTTACACGATGTCCACATGCAGGAAGCCGTCCGACGGTGACGTCTCTTAAACATGTGATCAACCTCAGCTCATCTGTATTCCAAGTATTCCTATATAACACAACATGGGAACTGACAAATGTTCAGAAGTGACTCTATACTTACTACTATATATACTTATACTCCATCTTATACTCAATAAGATGGACAATTTATTGATCCCGATTAATTAAGTTAATTAAGTTGTATAGATATTAGAATGTAATTGGATCTATCATTGAAGAAATAAGACATTATGACCCCTTAGTGTTTCCTTTATTAATCATTTGTCATTTAATTTGAGACATTTTCTTCCACTGTATTTGTTCTGTGGAATCAAGGTTGTAACTCGACCACACCTGATATCGGCACTAAAAGACTCCATCATTTTCCTTTTTAAAAACTGATGTGGGATCTGCAGCTACAGGGCATAGTGCGTGGCGGTTCACTTAAGTTGCGTATAATAAGTGTGAGGGGAGGTGCAGTCGAGTGGTCTCACGGAGAGTAAAAGAGAGAACGGGGGCAGGCTGCAGAGGATGGAGCCTCCGCTGTCCTTGTGCGCCCTCGCCTGTCCGAAAGAGGTAAAAGGCCCCGAGCGACGGCCGCCTCCCCCTTCCTCCCCCTTCCTCCCCCTCCCTCCCCCTCCCTCCCGGCCCGGCAGCACAGCACTGAGGGAAATTCCTTTGGCTTTCTCTCCCCCGACTCTCTCATCTGGCCTGCTGGAGGAAAAAGTCTCTCTCTGACTACTTGATGTTTCCTCTTTGGGCTCTGAAACCCCCAAACTAAAATAACTAGGCTAACCAAAGCTACCAACTGATTCAACTTGTATAACTTTCAATATCAGTAACGTTTCAAACAAATGTCTGTGCGTATATGCCATAACTGGAAATGTAGCATACTGAAGGAGCTTCTCAGGCGAACCAAATATCTTCAGTCAGAGGGAAAGGGAGACTGTGATTTGTTTCATTTCAGTACAGAGGGAGAAGTCATGGGCCTGGAGATCTATATAGCCTGTAATAGTTTAACTGAAATGATGTACACTGATAAATTCGAGTTAATCTGTCACAATATCTTATAGATCAATATTTTGGTCAGTATTTTGTATTCCTGGAGTTTGTGTGACATTGAGGCTGCGTGGGCAGATATTTCGACTAAAACGTTTTCTTGGATTACTTTAAAATCTCAAGGAATTGGTGCATGCAGTGTTTCATTTAACCGCCCCAAGGTGGCAAAGATCCCATGTTTTTTCTTCTAAGCAGGAGTTGTGCAATGGGTCGTGGCCAGGGCAGATGGGATCTTGTGATCATCCGGAGATAACACCTAGAGAGGCTTTTGCGCAACAGATGAGTGACCTTGCGGCTTTACAGTAGTGTCACTTTTATTGTGTGTGTTTTAGATAGCGAAGGACAGAAGATGGGTTTGGAGAGTTTGCTGATTGTGGAATCGCCTTCATATTCATACGATGAAATTTGTACAAGGCAGTTGCATCTTGGAAGAGTTAAGTCTGAAAGCTGCACATTTCTCTGAGGCAGAGGAACAGAAAACTGGACTGAAGTCTCGGCTCTGCCTCGGTGTCTCCAGTTTTTGCAAGGAGAGATCAAAGAGGGGGAGCGCCCCCCGCGGCAGACACTGCAGAATGCGCCCCTCAGTTTTACTAGCCAGCCCAACTTGAACTTGACCATGGAGCGTGCGCAGTACGCATGTAATCCAATCCATGGCCCTGGCAGAGCAGAGCTGCCAGAATTGCACACTTCTTTTTTTAAATGCAAAAAGTGTTTCAGTGTGTGTCAGAATGGCGCATGAATGGGTTTGGTGGACGCTCAGTCTGCCGCTGGCTGAGGCGCACCGCGTTCCACAGAAGCTGGAGGAGAATTAAAAATCTCGAGCCTCTCCTTCATTATCCCGACCCCTCCCGTCTCCACTGCTTCAACTTGGCCTTGAAACGGGATGACGCAGCTACGAGTATTTAACTCAATGACCTTGGAGCGAAACAATGTCCTGATGACTGTACAGCTGTAAGCGCCGTAAGACCCATTTTTATCGCTCCTCTCTACTCCATCCTGCAAAAAAAAAACCTCCCGTGCTATTACAGGAAAGGTTTAGCTTAGCCCCTGAGATCAGGCCTGAATCCCCATTAAAGGGGAGAAACATCATGGGGGTATGGCCGACCGCCAGTTCAGCAGTAGCAAGACAACACACCAGGTGCAAAGCCCTGACGTTTCACAAGAGTGCATGCAATTCTTTAGGCTGGTCTGTGCGTCCCTGGCATCTTTGAGCAAGGTGATATTTACAAGTCTGTCTGGTTGCAAATGGGTTTTTATTTTTAGAGAGTGTTGCTGTCATCAGTTCCACTAAAAGGACAAGTCACCTTTGCTGTTTTCTTTTTTGTTTTCTGTCACTTTAGAGCTGGGGATGTATTTTGACATGCATTTTGTGATTTCTAGAACTATCTATCATTTCATGGGTTTTGCTCTCTGAGCAGTTCAGGTGCTGATGTTGTGTGTGTGCTTTTCAGCACTCAGGTGGAACCCAGCTGATGTGCATGTGATTGAAGGGTGTGTTTGCAGCCTCACGGACCTGAGCTCAGCGTGTCTGACTCATATCTTGTAAATCTGAGATTGAAATGTTGTTTCAGAATTAGCTGTAGTGCAAACGATGAACTGTGAATGACAGATTAGGGTTATTGAAGCGAAAATGTGTCCGTTTGAGATTCAGTTAAACCGTGTAGGATTATTTTCCACGCGCTATTTCGAATTTGCATTCGTTTTGCAGTCCTGTAAAGCCTACAAGTGTTTGTTACTTTTCAATCCCTGCTTGTTACTTCCAACTAGTATTATGACACGACCAATTATCAATTAGAAATCATAAAGCATACGTTCTATTAAGAATTCACATATATATTTAGTCTAGATCTTATGAAACCACGTGTATTGTAAAAGCAGATTATGCTTTATTTTTTTTAAACGTAACCAAACAAAGCTCGAAAAATCAAATTTTTTTTTTATTCTACCCAATGAAAAAATCAAATGCTTCCAGTTGACTGATCGGCTGTTTTTTCATAAACATATTTGGATTATTTATTAGTAAAGGTTTAATAGCCGATAATCAAATTTTGCGCCTATTTTCGTTTTGTTTTTGCTTGTTGTAGCTAAAAGGCTGAACCCATTAAGATACAGGCACTTTATATTTGAATGCAAGCGACGCCCGTGAGTTCACTATTTTCACCATAATATGTTTTGTTTTTCCACAAGGAAACGACAAAATAATAGAAATATTACAATATCTGTGGGATATTTGACGCACGAACTAATGAATTTGAATGGAGCTCATTTGAAGACTATTTGTTGCGGCTATGGAGCTCGAACAAAAATGTTTTTTAGGCCTCCTATTTAAAATGCTAGTTGTACAAAGTTAAAGGCCAGAATAGCATCTTTAAGCTTCTTAATCTAATATAAAAAATTAAATATTAAGAATGCGCCGCTTACACCAATCGTGCCATTTTCTCCAGAGACTTAAGGAAAAAAACAGTGCATGGTTTAGTGTTGGTATTAAGTCTCTTTGCATCGTTGTTGTTTGCAGGTAGAGTATTTATACATGAGTGAAGACATGTAAACTAGTATTTTCTCTCTTGCTGGAGGGGGGGGGGGGTCTCCATCATACCTCCCTGCAGCCACAAGCCACTATCCAGACGCACCGTGGAGCAGAGTACCGGCTGAACGCTCAATGAAACAAACAAACTGCAGACCTTAATACTCTTTTCCGTGTATGCCAATAAATGATTTCATGTGCAGCTCAGAGGTTGTAGCTTTAGCAGGCTGTTAACGCAACGTTTAAGACTGAAACAGGGCGAACTGTTTGCGCGTCAAAGAGCTCTGCGCACCAGGGAGGGACCCTCAGCAGTTACATGTGGACCTTTAGGTGCCTTACAGCGAAGTTAATATTTTATTATTATTTTAATGAATTATTTTATAATCACACGCCGGGCGACCTTCCAGGAAAAAACTGGAGAAGTCAAGTGTTTGACCGCCCTGTGGTTCACTGCTCCGACCACAAAAACATACTGGCTCTTATGTTTTGACAACTTTGTGACAGCTGTCTGCTTTCAACACGTGTCATCATCAACACTCATATTTGACTGCATGTACTCCGCCTTAGCAGCCCGTTTTATAAAACCATTTTCTTTTCGCTATTAACGATAGAAATTTATAGCTGATCATAACTTTATATTGGAGCCTTCCCCTGCTTTGCCCAGGCTGCAGGCCGGGGAATAAGTGCGCCCTTTCTTTCTCCGGCTGCGTAAAGCCAGTACAAACAGTGGGCTGAACTTTGATTATGACCTCAAGAGAAAAGCCTCTGGGCTGCGATGCCAGCTCCCAAAAATGGAGTCCTGGGACCTCCGGTGACCATTCAGATGGATCAGCATGGTCCATATCAAAATCAGGGATCATTTGATGATTACATGGTGATCTCTGCAAGATCATGTTTCCTCGTCGTTAATACCATCCACTAGGTTTTCCACATATTGTCTGATAGCAATTCAATACTGAATTAATAAATGTCTGTTCTCAATTGGCCCAATTGTTTTAAGTTGAAGTCCATGGTGGCTTGTGCGTATGTTTCTGGCGGGACAGTCTGTGCGCCTCTGCCGTTGTGTGTGTGTTCATTGTGCGTTAAGGATGTCTCAAGTCTGGAATGACCACATGTGCGCGCCGGCGGCCACCTTGGGGACGACACAGGGCGGTTTTGACTGCAAAACGTTACCAAATAGTCAAATGGCACAACAAATATACCCATAGATAAATGATCCAGAGTAGAATAACTCGCTGCAGCATATTGACGAAGTACAATACAATACATCGCTAATATGATGAATAATAATCTGGATTGATGTTAATCTAACTTGACATCTAACATGACAGCTGCAGCATTAATTAATTGTGAAGTTGAGTTTGATTACATTGAATGAAACGCCGCAGGCCAGTGTGCGCCACAGGCCGGGCCTCGTACTCCATGAGTCATGGTTGTTGCAGCATGTTGCCACTGAGGGATTTCATGATTTATGCTTGCTCATATGATGAGCTTTTTATCTGGGATTTCGCCTCTTGAAATTGTGAAAATACAGAAACTCAGCCTCACCAAATGTTTATCGCGCTTGGTGTATTGAGCCTAAATGTGCATGTATTATCCTTCATTGTCTGTATATTAAAATTGTAATGACTATAGGCTCTGTAATTCAAATTCAGGAGTTCTTATTATGAACCTTAAGTTCCATCTTCTAATCTTCCATCTTCGCAAGGTTATGGTTCACTTGTTTCCACATCAAAATAAACGGCAAAGTCTGTTTTTAATGGCTGTTTAAACATAAATTTTTTTAAATGAAAATTTTACGTAGTTGGTTAAAATGATGCAGTGGCCCTTCTTTATTTTTTTTATTGGTTCTTTGGAAATTAAACTAATCTTTATCCACCACAGTTCCACTGTCTATTTTTGTTTTAGTTCTTGTGCTACAGCACAAACCCAAAACATCTCCTAAACTGTGTAGTCGATGTTAATTTGAAATAGTTTGTAATAAAACATTTTTAAATCTGTCATTTAAAAATTGTCTTTAAACTATGTGCTTACTTTAATTGCGTGGAAGTTGAGCTTTTATTTCATCAAGGGAAGCAAATGAGACCAAAATGTTTTTTAGACTTGAGCAATATACGTGTCCAGGATGGAAATCAGACGTGTGCATTCGTGTTTTATGCACGGCACTGACACCTTCTGTTTCTTTTAATCAAACAAAGAAATAGACCGTATATGTATGTATATTGATTTTCTTTTTACATATAACAGAATTGCCCCCGATTAGGCCACAGCTCATGTTGAAACGCTGCTCACAAATCCAGTGAAAGCTCCACCACGTCCATTTCCTCCAACACAGAAAAGACACAGAGCCATTGGTCGTAAACACACAGCAGCAGACCAGACACAAACACACTCACGAACACACACACACACACACACACACAGAAACGAACACACTCTCACGTACACACACAAACACACACTCACGTACTCACACACACACACGTCCAACCCGTCCTCTCTTTTCAGAGATCAACATCATTTTCACACGTATCTGTCAAAAACACCCACCAGAACATCTACAAACACCAAAATCCAGGAAAAACACTCCTTTTTATAATATCCCACGCTGACGCAGTCCCTCGGTGGAGAGGGTCCAGACTAAATCGTGAGACTGAAAACAAAATGATAGTAAAAGTTAATGTCCTCCAATAGCTTTTCATTGGGACAGGAATTCTCACCCCTCTTCCGCTCTTTTCAAGCGCTCAGACGGTGCCTTCAAAGCCTGAATGGCCCGACAGGCTGCATGGCGAGACGGCAACTTTCAACTTGACCTTGGCCTCCAGCCGCGTCTACCTCCTATGTTAAAAACACGCTCACATGCACAGCAGCGCAGAGTCAAGAGCTGTTTTGTTTTGTGTCTTTGCATATTGTTAACATGTGGAGTGCCAGGAATATTCGGCTTTTTTTAAAATCACGACTCTACATCTGACTTTCTTTAGTTTGTACCTGTAACCGATAAATAGCTGGTTTCAACGAAGCCTTTTTAAGAACGTGTTCCAGAAACACTTACATGCATACGTTGAAATACCTGGAATCTGTGGAATACCTATAATCTTACACTGTACTTCTGTATCTCATATGCAATGCACCATTGTTGCAGTGCGTTATGCATCTCCGTGCATATTCTGCACCGTGTATGTGGGCATCAGCTGCAAAAGAGGGGCATTACGCAGCATTCAAACACTACTTTAACATTATATTTTACAAAAGAAAATCCTCTGTTGATTTGCAATATAATGATTTCCAGTTCGACGCAAACAAAGGCTGGTCAGTGTGCGTCAGTAAAGAGCCACAGGCAACACGTAGTAGTCATGTGCACATAATGGATAATAGCTGTCTGCGGAAATGCTTGACCACCATTGAGTAATCGGCTTTATTTTTAAGCTTTAAATATAAAAAAAACAGCAAAGTATAACCTAACGACACGTGGTTCTATTATTTATACGCGTTTAGGATTCAATATAACCTGTTAGGAATGAGAACACACTCATTTGGATCTGTCTTTTTTTTTTTTAAAAAAGGCACAATATCCCTCTAACAGACAGAAGCTAAATCCCTTGATAGATACGGTCACCTTACTTCGCCGCATTTTTCTCCATTTAATTATCTGCACTGGGTGATGTTTACCGTCCTCTTTGCATAGCCTCGTCACGTGACACCATCTGGGCCAATGACTGCGCGACCTCGGCCGCTCTGTTGCGCGTCAGAGCGCCTTGACTCTCTGGGAACCAGTATCTCCTTTTTTCAGTCTGTGGTCTTTTTTAAAAAGAGCCAGAAGCTCTAATGTTGGATGCCGTGCTATGACAACGTCACTGCTGCTCCGTCCGCGCTGGGTCGACCCGTCGGTGATGTTCCTCTACGACAACGGCGGAGGTTCCGATGAAGTGAGCAAGAACATGGAGGGTTTCGCTGGAGGCAACTTTGCTGCGAACCAGTGCAGGAATCTGATGGCGCACCCCGCGTCCCTGGCACCCAGCTCGGCGTACTCCTCCAGCGACGTGCCCACCTCCGGCATGGGCGAGCCAGTCAAGCAGTGCAGCCCGTGCTCTGCAGCCCAGAATTCATCCAGCGCGTCTCTACCGTATGGGTACTTCGGTAGCAGTTATTACCCGTGCAGAATGTCGCATCACAGCAGCATAAAACCGTGTGGCGCGCAGCCCCCCTCTGCGTACGGGGAGAAATACATGGACACATCCGCCTCGGGTGACGACTTCGCGTCTCGGGCAAAGGAATTCGCATTTTATCCGACTTACCCCTCAGGCCCGTACCAACCTGTTCCCAGTTACCTGGACGTCCCGGTGGTGCCAACGATCAGTGCGCCGTCAGAAGCCAGACACGAGTCCCTGCTGCCTATGGAGAGCTACCAACCGTGGACTCTCGCCGCCAACGGCTGGAACGGCCAGGTTTACTGCGCCAAGGAGCAGCCCCAGCCCGGACACATGTGGAAGTCCTCCATACCAGGTAGGACAGACATTCCTCAAGTGTCTAGCTCTTACAGGGCAGAACAGAATTATTCAGACTACTACTCTGTGAACACAGTGAGATAATCAGGTTGTATCTAAACAAGAGAAATAATATAGAATCACGCTAAAAATTAAGTTTTCTAAACATAATGTGAGGGAAAACATTCCTTATTTGTGTGATTCGTTGTAAGTATAAAACAGTCTTACATATTTCCATGTAAATATTATCATGCAATCAGGTTTTTGTATCATTTATCACACTGGAAATCATATGAAGTTGAAATTTGTGGTTCACTTATGAGGACAATTTAATTTCTAATTTCTGAAAGACTGATAGAGCCACTTGTTGAGAGAAATCTTATGACATCTCCTTTTTTCCCCCTTGTAAGACGCAGTGTCCCACACCGGAGGAGACTCTGGCTCGTATCGACGTGGACGAAAAAAACGCGTGCCATACACCAAGGTGCAACTGAAGGAACTCGAACGCGAGTACGCCGCCAATAAATTTATCACGAAGGACAAACGGAGGAGGATATCCGCGCAGACCAACCTGTCCGAGAGGCAGGTCACGATATGGTTTCAGAACAGACGCGTAAAGGAGAAGAAAGTTGTCAACAAATTGAAAACCATCAGCTAGTTCTATTTTTTTCTATTATGGACATCATCTGTGGGAGAAACTACTACTACCACACACACACACACACACACACACACACACACACACACATTACACACACACACACACACACTTGGATTTGTGAATTGGAATAAGGAAACTCCTTCCTGACTGAACATGATTTATTTGTGTGTTGCCAAATGAGTTCCCGGAGCTTCTGGAACAGCAAAAAAATAATTCGGAGGCCCCTGAATGCTGGACATCTCCACTTCCTGCCACTTTTTATTTGAATTGAATTTTTTATGGAGTCAAGTGAAAAGAAAAGAGAAAATATATAACTTGCTGTATGTGTGACTTCTTTTTGTCTTTTTTTCCCCCTGTGGGAGGCTCAACTCTTTACGCAGTACCCCAGTGCAGGAAGGTGTGCGACACCGAGCTACGCCTTTATCTGCAGCTTTAACGAGAAAAATGATAGAGGCGAAGGAAGAGACGGATTTGGACCTTGGGAATGTTAAATATTAATCTCTCCTAACTTTTCGTTAAACACCTACTCACGTGCTTTGCTTGTATGAAGTTAAGTCTTATCATATGGACCCGTCATTATCCAATCCATGGTGCAATTCCTATTGTTATGCTTAGATAATCGTCCGGGAAATGTGTTCATATCGATCATAACTATTTTATAATGTGTGCGTATTCTTGTGGTTGTGTATATAAAGTAAATTCCGGCATGGTACCCAGGTTATTTGTGTGTGCGTCCAATATGTCGGTGTTTAAAGTCCCTTCCAATAAAATCAGACCTGGTTGAATTATCTTTTTGAAAATGGTCCCAAAATGGTTTCATTGTAGCTTAACTTTTTAATTTTAAGCTCAACCACTCTTTCGTTTGGAAAAAATGACCTATCGTTCCTATAAAATTCTACTTTAAGGCCCAGACTGTGTGCATTTGATATTTAGGTTTAAATAGATTGAGGGTGTCGTGTTGTGGCTTTTATTGGGTTTGTAGCCCCAAAAATCTAAAAAAGCAGAAGTGTTTGGAAATTGAAATATTAGAAAATGTGTTGCAGTGCTTTGTTTGACTCTGGGAGAGGAGAGAACAAGTCTGTGGCAGCTGGTCTGTTCTGAAATATAGGCTGACATCGCCATCTAGCGACGACTTGTTGAAATACTCGGGTGGTGATACTCGGAGTGTATATAATATAAATCGTGAAATAATATAAATATGTCAAACAATGATGGTTGTAATAACTATTTCTTATGATAAAATACAATTATGTTGCATTTTATCATAATAATTACCTACATATTTTATGTGGATAGCAGCCGTAATAAACGGGTGTAAACTATATAAAATATTATTTTTAATGCTAAACATACATTATAAAAATCCATATTTTACTCCTTGATGTGACTGTACACTATAAAAATCTTTTAATATTACAATTATCCCAAAGGACGTTTAATCTCGAAGGGAATTGATACCAACTCAAGATTATTTTCTTTCTGAATTAATTGTCTCATGGTTTTCTTTTTTTCTTTAATCATCCATATGTACATTTTAAAATTGACGTACGTTTATCCCGAGGATACGTTTCAATACGACTCACCCTTTCAGTAAATTGCTTTAATATTTTCGTTTCCTTTTATGTTTAGTGAGATGATACATTTTACGCATGACGTACAGAAGAAAGGAAAATGGACCAATAGATTTGGTTATCACGAATGTCTAAATATCACGTATATATTAACGTAGATATGTAGTTGATTTTAAAAAAGCTCAGTCGGTTGAAAGTAATATTGTGCTACCACTGGTTATCAAGATTTTTTTTTTTGTTATTTATATGCCTGTTAAGGATTCTGCAGGATTATAGTTCTAGCTTTCTGTACGTTTTACGCAAAGAAATGAAAGAAAATACAATAAACAAAGCGTGAGGTGAAATTTACACCCTGCAGTTGTTGTAATGAAAGAAAAATTTGCAAAGCGGGATTTTATTCTAAACCCTCTGGTGCATTTTCTTCTGGCTTCATAGAAATGTTTTTCATGAGTCATATTTCATGGACAAAGTTTCGACAGTTATTGGTTTATAGTTTTAATTCATGCGATTTAAATCATTTGTTCTACTTTGATTGTGATTATTTGGAAATATAGTGCTTCGAAGAGAAAATCATTTGCTCCGTCCTCAGATGATGATGTATCAGTGTCAGTTTGTAATATTAGAGTGAATATTTAGAATCAAATTCATGCAGCAGTGTTGGGAGAACTTTGCATTCAATCACAGATTACATACCCTTTTAATGCGATATCTAAACTCTTCTGGTGGATTATTCCGTGCGTTGCGTATTGTAAATATTTTGGATCATACTCAGTGAATGAAATGTGTCATCCGTACAATACTAGTACCTGTGTGATGACGCGGTTCACTTTGGACTAAAAAGAATGAAGACCCGGATTTTCCATTATATCTTTATTGTCCTATGTATCATATTCAAGTGAAAATCAGAAAACGAGGCTAAAAAGAGAGACTTCCACTTCCACATTGTTTTCATTTGCAGCTAATCAACTTAAAATATCTTTTCATTTTCTGTTGATCCACAGCATCAAATGGAATTATTGCATCTCTCAAACGATTGTTTTAAACGTTCCCAGACGATTATTTTACAAGTTTATACAATATTTACAAGTTTATATAATTATGGGTATAAATAACTGGCTAAAAATATCGGATCGCTCATCACATGAATGTTGTAAAGTGGCTGCTCTATCAGACTGATCCACAGGCCGCTCGTATCTCGGCCGAGTCGATGAGACGGTTTGACCCCTCAGGAACGAACAGTCGGCAAAAGCAGCTGCTCCAAACTCTGTGACGGATTGCATTGGATCATTACTGTTTTTCTCTGTGTATTGAATAAATATCAAATAAACAGCAACAACACTAAACCCCTTCAACTAAACTGCATCAGGCCACTCTTAACTTACCGTGTGAATCATGCAGACGTAAAAAGTACCATCATTATGTCATCTGTTGGCTTTCAGAATGTAACTCATTCCTCATACCTGTTTAAATTGTGGCTGTAACTTCATCGTCACCCATTCTTTTGTAATAACTCATGTAATCCGTTAATCCCCTGTCAAAACAATTTGGCAGCATTTGATGAATGATTCAGTCAAATGTCAGACATCGAATCAAATCCAGTCAGAAATGCAGCTCCTGCAGCTGCATGACTCTCAGCTGTCAAGTTAAATGTGCCATATTTATTTGTTATCGTCTATATGTCTACTCTCAGTAGTTTTGGGCATAAACTTCACTCGTTTATCTCGCACATACAGCGTATAGCTTAAATATATATATATATATATATGTATGTATATATATATATATATAGGCTGCATTTTAGCCTATATGTTAGCATGCATATGCATATGATGTATAACCTATATGTTGTTTGTATGCGTAATGCGTGAATATCACTAAAATATGATGGAGACTCTTGTTTCAGTTTCTTCAAATCAAATATAGGTTATAATAAATCCAAAACTGATTCTTTACATGGGCGCCACATAATAAAATAGTTATGAATATAATAGCAATTACACTGACAATAATACGACAATAACTACGACAGCAATTATATTTCAATTAGCTGTAGTGAAAACTCTTGCCCTTTTTATATTTTCCTTTTCCCACAGTTTTTATTGGAATAGTATTGAAGCCTATTTTATCTTTTTCTCCAGAGCATATTGTTAGTTTTGACACGAGAGGTGCAGTAACCTCAGGATTCACTAAAGGCTGGATTGTAGAGTATTTCTAAATAGTGAGTAGTCGAATATGTTATGCTTATGACACGCATGTGACCAACTCGCTGTGGCCAGAATATCCGCGCGCACGGAACGCTACGTTGTGTCCCCACAACGTCCTCTGGCGCACAGGCACCGAGGGGCACGCACGCGTTATAGCACAAGCTCAGAGATGGGAGAAAAAGTGGAGATGTGTGACTGCTCCTAAAAGAAAAAGAGGAGCGGAAGCTTTAGAACGGAAGTTTACGCCAGTGACGTGAGGCCAGCGTCTCATTGGTTTGAGGACCAAAACAAGAGCGCAAGTCCCGCCTCCAGCCGGAGACGTAGTGACGTGATAGTCCAAAGCTCAGAGCGCAGTACTCCGCCCTCCCCTCCCCTCTATCAGGAGTCGTCTGTGATGGCACAGCCCACCGCACTGCTCAAGAATTGAGTTCTGCTGCCACACTAAGGAAGAACAGTGCATTACAGCTAATTTAGTGCTGAAAATAAGAAACATTTGTCTGTTTTAAATACAAAAAGCGGCTGTTTCTGTCCCGTGCATCATTTATATCATCACAACTTGTCGAAGAAAGTAAAGTCCAAAAAAACTCTTATCTATTTATGATGGGCGCTTTGAAACGAAATATTTTAGTGCCACTGTATTAATTAATATGTTTAAACACTGAAAATAGAAACAATCCAGTCATGGTTTCTTTTTGTCAAATTAATTTAAAGATTCGACTATTTTTTTGTCACTTCTACATCCTCAAAGACTCACTATATAAAATCCAGGCACAATCTTCATAGATCTGAATAAACAGATACATTGTCGTCTTTCGGATCAATGCAATTATCTAATAGACCCAATATCTAGCACTTATTCTCCCCTGGTTCTGTGCCTCTCTTCCCTCATTTATCAGACGTGGCTGAGAACAGAGAAGACCAGCACCCGTCTTTGCTCTTTACATTGACCTTCGCTTTCTCCGTGCGTAATTCGGCCGAGGCCTGCTTGCAACCTTCAGTCAAAATGAATCTTTGGTCAGTCTTGAGAACACGACTTGGGTTCGGAAGTTAATCTTGTAATACACCTCAAAGACCTGAGCAGACACGAGTTTATCCAGCACCGTGACAGCGGTCAAATAGAAGCACTTGACCGAGATTATGTGGAAGCCTCCTCCGAGTCTCCGCCGGCGCCTTATTCCCCCACAGACGGACTTTCCCTGTCCTGATACACTCGTACATCATCTCATTTGGTTTCCAGTATAAATGCCACATAATTTATTGTATTCAATTATGAAGGCTCTGTAGTCTATGAATGTTTTAAAAGGGTGATGCACAGCCAGTATAGTCTGTGTACTCGCCGGATGTGTGGCCTCTGTTTTCTTATACGCACGAGTTAATTCTATTTTCGGTAATACACGTTTGACGTTCATTCAAGTTGAAAATGAATAAAAACTTGAATAAAATAAAGTCTAATCAGGGCAAATTTGAACAGTTAGACAAATGTGTTGCTTTGTCCTACAAGTTACATGTTTTTCCTAACGATTTGGTTCCATAGAAGAATTAAAAAAAAGGTTCGCCTCAGGAAATGTATCCTAAAGAAGAGCTTAAAAACCTCTGCTAAAGACTTTGACTGTGCGCGTCGTGTCCAGACAATAGACTGACAAGACGGGTTGGCTTTTTTAATCCAAAATAAACTTACATTTAAATTCTGCTATGCTATTATTTTTATGTTTGGGTCCTTTCAGATCAGTTTTCGTGTGAGGATTTCTCCATCCTGTATCTTTTTATGGCTATATCCTGGATTAATAAAAATAAGAATTAGATTCATGAGAGTCGTTCATCATTGTTTGATCTAACAAAACATAAGCAAGACAAAACTGATCATAAGATCATATGGTGTCCACGATGTGTTCATGAAAGGCGAGAGCAAGAAATGTATTTCAGTGGCGATGTTTCCGTTGGATTTCGTCCTTCAATCGAAGAAACCACTTTCTCATAAGTCCGAGTATTATCAGCTGTAAATGCTGTGTAAGTGACGTAGTCTGTATGTGTTGTTAGGTTTTCACATTCAGAAAAATCACGAAAAAATCCGTGGCAGCAGATAAACGCGCATCTGTTCCATCTCAATAGTTTGCAAGCTTTGCGTGTAGTACATTTTCCAAATCTCAAGCTAACATTTAGGATTCGGCACAGATCGCATCTAAAGCCAAATACAATACGAAATGCAGAAAAACAGCCAAAGAAAACAAGCTTACTTTTCGCAATGCTCAGTCCAATGTTTTTTTTGTTAACCATATATACATGAATTTACTCTATCTATGCATATAATTCAATAAGTCGGATTGGTGTGCATTTACATTTTTCTATCGTCTGATTGTATTTTTGTTTTGGCACGTACGCAGTAGCCCGGTTTGCTTATCGAGTTCCCCTTCTCAATTTAAACTGCAACCCTTTCGCTACATTTTAATTTCGTCTTATCCCGTTGTCGTTCTCCTTTTGTTTCTTGCTTTCCTGTTTAAATCTAATTTCATTTTATGTCCTTTTTGTTCAGGCCCGCTGTTCGTGACGCACAGTTTCCCATGGACCCCTTCTTGTAAGCCTCCACCACTGGTTTTTGTCAGAGGTGGCTCCCGTTGACCATGGAGTTGGTCAGCTTCCCCCTGCAAATGGCCCCTGTGTGGTCTGCCTGGCCTGGTCTGTCGTCGCCATCTCCGTCGGCCCCACATTTCTGTCACCTGTGGATAAATCAACACGTCGCTGGCTGAATCAGGTTCAACACTTTCCACACACATATTCCTGCTCGCTTATTTTATACCCGGCTATAGTGCGAGATCAGATTGTTTCACGTCTCAGTCTGATGGTTTTACAATCCTGCCGCATCTGCAGGCTCTTATCAATGTAGCCAGCAACATAATAATGGACGAGCCAAGACCATGTACCATTCAAGTTCAAAAACACTTTTTAGAAAAATCTCACATATAAATATGTAATGAAAAACCCCCACATATATGCATATTTTAAACTAAATCTACTTTGGTTATAAATAATGTAATTAGCACAGCCTAGTGCTGCATACTTGCCCAGATTTTACGCATGTCTTTACGCATTCTCAACCCGCATTACAAAACTCCACTCTCTGTAAAGTTGTATCTTGTGACCTTTGAATGGATATACAATAATTTGCGCATATAAAGGTCACAGTTATTAGGCCTATACACGCCTCCTTCTTCTTCTTGTTGTGTCTACAGTCAGACTGCCTGTGCATCTTTTCCTTCTCTACACACTGTAAACTATAAAGACACAGTTCATGTTGAGATCAAGAAAAGATGCATGGAGGCGCAGGTGTGGTGGCTGTTTCTTTTCAACCATAACATGAAAACAAATCAGCCCGTACTGAAACTCTTTTTTTCTCATTTCCACTTTAAGACTTAAACTACAGGAGGCGTCTTTGCAGGACACTGAATGCGCCTATTTAGGCTTTACAGCCTATAGGGCCTACCTGACGTGGCGTTAAACTGTACTTTCAAACCCTCCCCAGGCTGGCTTGTTTACTTGTTGTCTAGCAAGGTTTTATGGCTGGACGATGGGGCAATCTGGCTTATTTGTCGCGTCTCTTCCTAACACAGCCGCCGCTGTCACTCTGGATTAGACGCCTCTCTCTGCTTAAACTAAAACATATATTTGGTTTGATATTATTTCAGGATTGCAGTGTTATATTTGATAAAAAAACGTTGATGTGTGTGTCTGTGTCCGTGCGTAAAGGTACGAAAATATAACAAGAACCCCTACAATGGCAAGAAACACCTATCTTTGTTTATATGTGCTGCTTTGTCCATTTCAAATTTCAAATCCCCCCCATTGACACGTGTATCTTTATCTAAGTCACTTTGTTATAATTATCTCTGATGCCCATGTGTTGATTATTTTTTCATTCAACTAATTTAAAGGTTTGCCAGTTTTCCAATGGAACGTCATGAGTGTGTATTTTGCTGTCCAGAGTTAAATCCTAACCTACGCCAGAGTAAATCAAAGACCCTGGATCTCTTTTGATACGCTATTAATGCGAAGGTGGAGTTCATTTGACTTTTCCCTCAGTCTACAGTTACAGGCTCCACATTATCGACCAATCTTGTAACCCAAAGCCGTGCGTAAAAGCAACAGCAATATAAATGGAACTCCATCCGGGGCACAGTGTGGGCCCTTTGCTCTCAGTGAATGAGTCGCTCCCTCCCCCGAACTTGAAGTCGACCGTACACAGACAAAAAGCTTTGGCTTTGAGAGCTTTATACTCAGCACCAGACTGCAGTTATGATCAAGAAAGAAAAACCGCATGCACAAGAAGGAGGGTCGGTGGATCAGCTGACTTCCTCTAATACAAAACACATTTGACCTTACGCAAACTCTAATTTTTATTTAATTTGAAATACTCACGTCTATTTTTAGGACATGTAAATACAAAAAAGAGGTAATTTAACAACATAACAGGTGGACTCATCTCTGTGTCTTACCTTAGTTGTGTACAGGCCTTATTTATCTCTCTGTTGTTGCAAATCCCCAGCTGCTGACTTTGAGTCCGTTTAGGTGGCGACTTCCTATCACGCTTGGCCAGTTTTGTGGTGTCTGTCTGGCCGGGGAGGGAAAAAAGCGCAGCAGAATACTATAGCAGCTATAAAAACGCAGGTCTGTGTGGAGCTGGCTTTGGTTTTCCTGGGCATCCTGTGCTCAATTACAGCTTAAAAGCTTCAGCACAACTCCTAGAATTTGTCTGGATTGACTGAGAGGCGGAGCGTGTGGTCTCAAAGACACTGCAGTTGCTTGTGTCGGTGCAATTTATCCAAATAAAGTGGACGGTGGAAACAGCCACGCAAACTGCTTTTCCTATTTTGATACTCACAGTGCGTTAGTTGGTACTTGCACCAGTCTTAGTGCGTGTGATATTTTAAGGTTGTGTTTCACTTGTGCCATCAGGAGCCCCTTGGGCCCCAGTGTACTCGTCGGGCCGTGGGGCAAGGCCAGCCGCGGCGGTCTTAATCCACGATCAGGTCTCCCATTCACAGCACATTAGAGTCAGGTTGCAGCCTCTCCAAAACGAGCTCCACGGTGGCCTCAGAGCAGAGAGCCAGGGAATGCTCACTGTGACACATATACAAAACTAAATAGAAGAAATATTTGCATTTCAGATGAGTCAGCGTTGTTTGGAAAGTAAACCTATGGTCCACAACCATCTGCGTTTTTCCCCGATTCATGGCCTCAAGATATTTTGCATATTCACATTAAGGATTTAGAAAAGGTTTCTAAGGAAAGTGTTGCTGCTTTAAATGGAAATACTTATTATACAACCATATATATATATAGAATAACATTTTGCCGACCACTACCCTTTTTTTAAATAACGTTTTACTCTTTGCTCTTGTTTGTGTGTTGATATTATTTACACATGTATGTATATGTGCGTCACCTTAAGAAATAGGGAAAAGGGAATTGATGGTAATTGTATATAAAAGTAGTTTAAAATTATGAAAACTGTGTCCTCACTGAACCACCTGCATTTGAATAAATATTCGCCCCGAAACGTTAAGCCATATCCGTGCGTAATGGTTGTTGCGTCTTTTTGGAGATGTTACTGCAGCCATTAAATGTTAATATCAGGTAAAAAAAAAAACAAAGCAATAAGGAGTATAATTTAAAAATAGCATAAGTTTTGTTTTTCTAAAGAGCTTATAACATTTTACTACTGAGCAGATTGTTTTAACGATTGTTGGCGTCAGTTTTTAACTCAATTCATGCGCTTTTTCCTCAATCAACCTTTGCTTCTTTTTCCTGAGACGTATCTGTTGGTTTTTCCTGTTGCTGTAACTGACGATGAAATGTTAAAATAATATAAATCTCACCAAGAGTCTTGAAATTAGGATTTTAAACATTTGTTCATCGGTGCAAATGATTAAAAACAACAGTTTACTGTTTTTATCTTTAAAGTTGCAATTCTGGTAACGATGAATTTCCTTTGTCTTTATTTGTCAAAATTGTAATTTTCATCTTTGCTACGCTGGCACTAAAGACTGAAGCCAGCTGAAACATTAGCCGCTACTTTGAACATGACCCTGATAACCAAATGCTCACTGGGCATTTGGTTATCAGGGTGTGCCATGTTGTAAAACCTCTAAATGATGAGGGCTAAGACATTTCTTAAAGGGGACTTTGGAGACAAGGTGGTTGTTGCCTTCCTCCAGTTCAGCGCTTTATTATTCGTACCAAGTTAATGTTTGTTTAGTTTGTCATTGCAGAGTAGTTGGAGTGCAATTTTTAAAACAGTTTTATCGTACTGAATAAATACTTACAAACAAGAAAAACCACAAAAGCCTAAAATGCGCACGAATATTTTTCAAGGACAAACTGAGTAGCAGCATCTGGAAAATTCTTATTGATACTTTGGCTAAAGCTTCGATTGAAATCCCGCCTCTCTATTTTTATCTGCCAACATCCACATATAGTAATGTCTTCCTGCGACTTCGTTGCGTGTGAAGGAATTCAGTTTTAAGCCGACATGGCGATGAACCACCAATGTCAAGCTTTAGGACACACAGCAGTCATGCCTCTTACTTCCTTGCGCATACGCACACACAGACAGGCAGGCGCGCGCGTGCGTACACACACACACACACACACACACACACACACACACACACACACACACACACACAGCCTGAAAATCTGTCAATTTCTGCTGCGTGGTCACGTGACCTCCTCCTCCGTGGAGTGGATGGAGATGGCTCTCCACGTCAGCCTACGTCTCCAAATTTCTGTTTAGCGAACCTGCTTCAAAGAGGCAAGAGGCACGGCGCTTCAGAGCCATGTTCAGGGCGGCTATAGAGGAATCAAACCCTAACCTAGAGTTATAGTGGAGGGTGAACTACGATGATGGATTTTGACGAACGGGTCCCCGTCGGATCGAACATGTATTTGCCCAGTTGCACTTATTATGTGTCGGCGGGGGCAGATTTCTCCGGTCTTCCCTCATTTTTGTCCCAGACCCCGTCCACCCGCCCCATGACATACTCCTACTCCTCTAACCTGCCGCAGGTCCAACCCGTCAGGGAGGTGACATTCAGGGACTATGCAGCTATTGACCCGTCCGGTAAATGGTCGCACCGGGGGAACTTGCCCCAGTGCTACCCCAGCGCAGAGGACATGGTGCACCGGGACTGTCTGTCGGCGCAAAGCGCCGTCGTAGGGGACATGTTCGGTAAAAACAGCCCCGCAGCCGCCGCAGCTGCCGCCGCGTACCACCACCACCACCACCACACAAGCGCCGGGTCCGCCGCCTCCAATTTCTACGGGAACGTGGGCAGGAATGGCGTGCTGCCACAAGCCTTCGATCAGTTTTACGAGACGGCGTACGGGAACGCGTCGGAAAGCTCCTCCACGAACGGCTACTCAGGGGACAAAACGGCGACCAAGCAGCCCAGCTCCGCGCCGGAAGACGCGCCTTCGTGTCGGGACGCCGAAGCGAAGGAGCCCCGGGAGGAGACGAGCAGCCCGGAGTTATCTTCCGGCAACAATGAGGAGAAATCCAGCAGCACCAGTACGTATTAAAGTCAGCGCCTAGGTTATGAGAGAAAGTTTGCAATGTTGCGCGCTGTTGTTAAAATTTTTATATGCTGTTTTATAAGCATATAAGGTTTATAGAGGGCCTGTAGACCCCCCACCCCCAACAAAAGTTTGTTATAAACTGCAGGATCACGTGTTTGGAATTGAAATTGGCCGTGAAAGACACCAGGCCAGTGATTTTTCTGTAGCCTAACGCTGCTGTATGTCCCCAAAAAGCACCCAGATATGAATGCGAAATCCCTATAGAAACCTGTGTTAATTCGGTGTGTTATGAACGTGCTTGTTTCACCCTTTCTTGACGCTAAATGGGCATATGCATGTCATGAGGGTGGTGGCTCTAGTTTAAGGTTTTAGCACACATGAGCTCTCGTGTTGAAGCTATCATGCAGTGTGTGCCTGTTCCCACTTGCATATTTTCTCCCCTGTGTCTTATATAAAAACCAATTTATAAATTTTCATAGAAACTGTTTATTGTAACACATTCTACTTTTTCCTGTAGCCAGTTGCATGTATTTCAAGTTGAGCTTGTTGATTTCATTGCTGGAAAAGGTCAAAGCCCAAGTGTATGGTCTAGTGAACCAGCTGTGAATGGTTTGGTAATCTTTCCAGTGCAATATAATATCAGTATATATGACACTTGAAATGTTGAAATGGGAAATATGTTATTAATGCTTTATGTAGAGGAAATCCGCCCGTGCGTAATCTGGGTAACATCCAGGACGTGTAAATCTTTTTGTAACATAGTCATGGCTTCTATTAAACGTTAATATTTTCTATAAACTCTACATTTGTGTGTGTTTTCCAGATGGACAGAGGACCCGCAAGAAAAGGTGCCCTTACTCCAAATATCAAATCAGAGAACTTGAACGAGAATTCTTTTTCAGTGTGTACATAAACAAAGAGAAGCGCCTGCAACTGTCTCGGATGCTCAACCTAACCGACCGACAAGTGAAAATTTGGTTTCAGAATCGCCGCATGAAGGAGAAGAAACTGAACAGAGATAGATTACAGTATTACACATCCAACCCTCTGCTTTAGGGGTCAAACACAGCATCCCGTCCCCCAGGCTCGAACAGTCCTCTGCTGTGGGGACTCACTGCGTTTACAGACTGCCTCTCCGGGGCTGTGACTCTCTCCCTGTGTACATTGTGTACCACAATGGCCGCTCCAGCAGCAGCAGCAGCAGCACTGCTCAATGGTTAATTTCAAGTTCGAGGACAACAGTATCCTGTGATCTGACTAACCTAAAGAGTGAGCATGAATTAAGACATTTTGTGGACTTAATAGCGACTCTGATTTTGGGGGAAATATAGAAACGGATTATTGTCCTCGCCAAGACTGTGCGTGCGAAGGCCCGATGTTATCGTTATTGTGACTCCCACACGCCTTCTTTTAATTCCCTTTCACGCGGACAAAAACTCCCAGCAGTCTAATTGACTGATCCAGTGTATTTTGTAATCAAAAGATTTATTTAACCCTTTTTTTCTTCCAGTTTTAAAAATCAGAAAACTGCTGGGGTTTTCTAGGATGATGGCGAACATGTGACTTTAATAACTGAATCTATATTGGTGTGACCAAATAATGAGTCTGAACGAATGAGAATGTAATGTGTTTCTGTTTTGTCTGCTTATTTATTTTGTAGCCACTCGTTTACTATCTCGTTTCAATGCCACGGCTTGAAGTCCATTATTACAGGCAGGCTGTGGGGATTCGTGTTGAGTCTGGGCTGACCTCAAAACAAGCTTTTGTCGTCTTTTCTTTGAACCTGTAGAGAGAAGGCTGAATATTTATATTTTTGAGAATATTTCAATACCCAAATCCATATTTGTCCCTTTTTTGATTATTTGTTTTGGAGACTATCAGGCGAGTATTGATAATGCAGGCCAAACCAGAGAGATAAGCTTGTCCACTGGATCCGTGTGGAGTTGCACTGAGGTACACGCCCAACACATTCACACAGGTATACAGCCTATGCAGCGGGCCTCTTCGGTCTGATCCTGATGCGCATAACAGAATATTTTTTTCACGACTCCTGATCCTTTGGTACTTGCAGTCTGATCAAGGTTTAAAGAAAAACAAATCTGCATTTTTAAGTGTGCTGTCAGGGCAAAGCTTGTCAGGGTCATCGCATTGAATCAACTGCTTGGTATGCCCAAAAACTATTGTGTATTATACTCTATTTCCAAATAAAAACAACAAATGAAATGATTATTAAAAAATAATTATAACTCCTGCCTGTTGTTTGCCTTTCTTTGAAAAAAAAAATATATACGTCATGGTCAAGAAAAACGCACATGGTGTTTTTTCTCATTTCGTTTTACGCACGCCAACTTCACATTTAAAACAGACTCGAATTGTCACATTAACGTGATCGAAGAAACTTAACAACCGAAAGTGCAGCATATGAGAGCTCACATGTAGTCCGTCCTTAGAGGCACATGGACGCACTACCTCATGCAAATTAAACGTGTTTATATTTACATTTTATGGTACAAGTGAATAAAATAACCAATTAATAATAAAAGCTGCCACTTCTCGTTAAGCAATGGTTTCTACACAATCCTAAATGCATAATTATGGAACTTTGGTCTTTAAAATGTAGATAAAGAGAAATCTACTAGAGATAATTTTTCCCCTGCTGTTTCCTTGTGTTGCTACATTTTCCAATTATTTTGAGCTATGTTGGGTTTTTTTGCAACTACAGGAAATCTTTGTCTTTGAGCCAATCTGGATAACTCATGCGTCCACACTTATCCATGGCCATATTATTAATTTTGGCCAAACATTCAGCCTTGCAGCGTCTACATTTTGTTTTCTATAAACGCGTTTGTCTCTATCCCCCTATCTCTTTGTAGTCTTTGTACGTGATTGTCTGTGTGTGTGCGTGCGCGCTGTCATTTCACTGATTGGCTTTGAAAACAGTGTCCCAACAGCCTTCTCCTTTGGCGAGGGTTGCCATATTTGCTGTTGTTATCACTGTGTTTATGGGAGCTAGCCGCAGCGCATTGGCGTTCATATATGACAGTCAAAAGGGCCATAAACGCGGGGAGAGAGGCTGAAGTTTATGGTTGCCTCTCTCTGCCATAGTCCGGCCTTGCCTTGCGCATCCTTTACTGCGCGCTGGAATTCCGTCCCTAATTACGGGACATCCTCCCCGTTGCCGCAGCAACGCGGCCATAAAAGCTGTCTGAGAGTCTGGAGCATTTGTACAATTGGAGTGCAGTGCAATAAACCGTCTGAGACCCAAGGTTATTAACTGTGTTACCAAGGAGGCGAGAGCAACGACAGGGAGAGGACGCGCAGGAAAAGCCTCTGCTTGTTGGCTGCATCGACTCCATTTGAGAGGCTTTTCCCCCTTGTGCAGTTTATCCACCTCGAATCAGTGTAGTGGCGACGGCTGCACTTAAGGATTAGACGCTCCTTTGCCACCGGGCGGCGCTATTGGGACCAATGTCATGGCCGCGGATCTTTTCGTCTCCACGCTCACCTCGAATGCAGGCAGGTAAAAAGCTGTTGCAAACACAGCCCGGAGCTTCTCTAGTTTGTTCTGCTGCAACTACAAACTTCTTTCTGTTGGGCTCGAACACGGGAGGCCTGTTGGTTTGAGAAAGGCGCCGGTTTGTGTTCGGTTCCCACATTTCTCTCTCGTGCTCAGTAGGCCGTGTGGTAGAGAAAGTCTTCCAGGGGGCCCTAATAAGGCAACACATCTGTGCCAAGCCTTCATGCTGCATGTGCTGCATGTGCTATTCATTTTGCTGAGCTTGGGCTTTTTAATGGGTAAAGTATAGCATGGCCGACTTGTACCTGCAGAGATCCGCAACCCCGTCCAGTCTCACCACAAATGTTTTGGATTTTGGGGGAGTCTTGCCTTAATGATTTAAAGAATGGTTTACAGTTCACATCTTAATGATACAACAGTAAGCAGTGGGCGCTGGTTGCAAAACATTTTTTCTTTAGCTGGCTCTCGTGCTATTGCAGCTCATCTTAAATCACAGCAGCTGGCTTTGTATATGCTTAAACTTTGTTTTTTTCGTCTTCCCTCTATTCTTCAAAGAATCCACTAACAACATTTGACATCCTTCCAAAACACATTATTGTCTGTACGTGCCAAGTGTATAAAGTCAGCTATTAGGGAAAGTCGATTTGATTGTGATAGGGCACCAATCGCTTCTCCCTTTTCCTTCCTGACATGGACACAGATCCGCACTATAAGCTATTCGGTGTCAGTCCAAGTGGCGAGCGACTGTTCTGAACTTTCAATGCGTGCGCGCTGAGTCTCTTTCTCCTTTGTCTCTCGTGAAAAATAAATACTTCCGCTGGATGTAATAAAACGCCGCGTTATTGTTCATAACTGCACTCGGGACGAACATGATACAACTCAAACGGCCTCTTCGGCCACGATTATATGGGCCTGATCAAAGCCAGTGGTCAGAGTAAACTGTTTTGAGGACATAATAGCCAGGCAGCTGTGAAAATGAAGATTTAATAGCTACAATTAATAACTGTAACACAGAGATATCGATAGGCCCTCCATGTCAGCGCAACACCACGAAGTGTGCAAGCCAAAAACAATTTAATACTCTGCGCACATAATTAATTGATGTATTTAGTTTCCTTAGCAGCTCATGTGTCCCATAAGGAACAGGCCGCTGTTGGGGAGATCACACAGACTTTCGAGTTATCGCTGTAAGTTTGTGTGTTTTTTAGTGGCCCAACACTATTGTGAATTATTTTATGGTTTGGGGGAATTTGATAAACAGGCGCAAACGCTCGGTGCACTGCATTTGTCTTTTAAAAACCCACGTACTGCAGTATGCAATATGCTCTTTTCTTTGTAAATTTCCCTAATATATCATTTTGCTTTTTAAACGGGTTATTGTACTACAGTCGTACACACATAAATAACCTTCAAGCAAGCAGTCATTTAAGCCATTTGAAATATGTGCGTTTTTGAGCAGCAGCGATTGACAAATGTCCACCGTCGACGTGCTACGGTCTAAGCGAGTGTACATAAATGAGCTGTCAATGGTGGAGCGTTTTAAAACCTAAATGGGCGCAATTTATGAATTTCTCCCAAATTTGCTCATTTCTGCTACAACCGGCTGCAAATACACCCGGGGGGCTCGTGGCCACCTGGGCCTGGTAATGGCAAAGCTGGCCGAGATTAACTTCAACCTGGAGAGAGCAATCGAGTGCACATGTCCAAGGACACTACGAGATGGAAGGAGAGTTTTATTGTGGCCCTTATTGCCCCAAATTGGACCGACAGGGTGACTTGTATGTGCAAGCTTTATGTCTGCTTAGCTGTGGTGCACGGTGACGGCTCAGCAACGCCGTGATCAATATTTCAGCAGTTTCCCCCTCAATGTAAATTTGCACACTGAGCGCCTTTTCTATTATCTGACGTTTTATATGGAATTCAAATTAATGCTGCACCAAAACGAAATTATATTTTTGCTCTCATTCGATTTTAACCAAGGAATATTCGAGTTTATCCTTGTTTTTTCGTTGTGCGTAATGGCTCCTGATGTGAATGGCCCGAATCAGTCACAGAAATGCACACAAAATACACACATTACTAATTTTTAAATACTTTAATACAATAGCTAATTATTAAATGTAAAATACTCATTATACTGTTGTTAGTTCTCGCAATTAAAGACAAATCTAGTGCGTAATACGGGCACTAAAAAGCTTTTCTCTGAGGAGGTAACTATTATATTGGATATTTCAGGAATGTCAGGCTGCGTTTTAAGGATACCATAATTCGTCATATACGGAATTAATTATTTTCTGTATAGTATATAGGATTTTCGGTCAATGTAAATGTAATTGCTTTTACTTGTGACGAGGAAAGTCTTTGTCTTTGTTTACGCACGGCTATATCTTTGCTGTACTCCTGATTTTTCCTTAATTCCACATTAATCTAAATTAATACTTTAATTATGTACTGTTTCAGCAAACTTGATATTATTTGTGATGACAGTGCATGTGGAAAATAGTTTTAAAAAAGTGGGAAACTGTTTCTATGATATAAGCTGCTCACTTGCTCAAGGCAGCCTTGGTCTTAACATATTTGCTTTTAGTGCGGAAGAAGTCACTGTCTTCAGGCTAAAGGATGCACCTCTTTTTTACCAAGTGATGTTGCCAAAGGCGAATTTCCCCTGCAGTTCAAAACACTTTATTGCCGCTAAGTCCGATGGCTTTGTTATTTTATGTCTTTGTTGGTGGGTTTCAGCAGCCCCTAAACTTTGAAACTTGATTTGCCACCTTAAGGCCACATCTTCCTCATATGAAGCAGTGTTTTTACTGTAACGAAAGGGAGTTGTGTGTCGCTTTATATTCACACATTGATGACAACCACCCATACATCAGCACATGGGTTTTAGGTTTTAGAAATGTGATGCTTCTTACTGTTACATCCACTATTGAGCTATGTGGTATTGATTTGCACCTATAGGGACAATCACTACTCCAGTCATCATTTGGCGTCTTGTGCAGCTGATATTTGTGTGATAGTTTCTTTAAAGAATGCTTCCATGAATGGCAGTTTTCATTAAGATGTTAAGTTTAAAACTTAGCAACGTGTCAGACCTCTCCCCTTGTATGTGCTAATGGTGGTGCATTAAAGCAAGGTGAGAGAAAACACTGATTGCTGCGCTGTCTCCTTTCTCTGCCTCAGCTCCATGATGGATATTGCTCCGGCTGCTACGTAGCCTCGGAGTGGGAGGGACTGCCCATCTTCCAGCATTTCCATTGGTTTTACGGTCCGCACGGCGGAGAGGGGGGTGCCGCTAATCATATCCAACATGTTTTGTACAAGAAATGTCAGCCAGAAAGGGCTATCTTCTCCCTTCGCCAAAATACACCACAATAATGTCATGTTCGGACAGCCCGTCAGGAAATGCGTTTTTAGTGGATTCTCTGATCAGTGGCCGCACGGAAAGCGGCGGAGGTCACTACACAGGGAGCGCGGTGTGCGTGCCTCATAGCACTGCTACAGAAGTGCCTTACGGACTACACAACTATGGATACTTCCCAGGTATGGGTAAGCGCAGCGAGTTGGGCGCCCAGAATATGGTTTCAGCCTCAGGTGCGTACATGTCCAGCATGGAGATGTGGATGGACGCGCAGAGGTCATGTCGAATGGATCAAGAGCACCCGGTAGGTCCCCAGGTCGCGCCCTGCTCGTTCCCGCAGAACATTAAGGAAGAGAGCACCTACTGTCTATATGAGCAGCCGAAGTGTCCTAAAGCCTCAACCGCCGAAGATCTGACATATTCGAGGTTAACTACAGCCGGACTCGGCTCGAGTTCTTGTACAGTTACTGATGGCGGCGGCGGGGGCTCAGTGCCTGTGCCGGGCTACTTCCGCTTGTCTCAGACGCACGCACATTCTCATAAACTTTACAACACCAACGGCCCCCAACCGAACCCTTCCCATTCCCATTTTGGCTTACACCCCACTGCTACTGCTCGTTTCCACACGCCACCAACCTCGACTTCTGCTCCAGCCACGACGCTTGAAGAACGGAGCACCGAGGAGCCCGTGTCCTCGGCGAAAGCAGACGTGCAGCCTCACGCTGCACCGGTGGCCGAGGAGACAAGAGAGTCTTCAGATGCAGAGGCGTCCTCAGCAGACGAGGCGGAGGTGAATGACAAAGAGAGACCAGCAAAGACCACTAAAGGTAACTACAGTTCTTCATAGGTGTGGTTCTGCGTTGTGGTTAGTGTGCATGCAGGTAGTGCAGGTAGACATGCTTTTTAATTGTACCTGTCAAGTTTTATTGTACTGTTTGAGCTGCAGAAGCAAGACAGCTCCTAAAAAAACGTGTTTATATATTATTCCATGTTTACTTTGTAAATACAAGTATCTATGTTATCAATGTATTAAATTCGTGTATTTGTGCACGAAAACGCGCCAACATTTAACGCGTAAAAAACATTAGCTAGAAAGCTAGATTTGGTTTAGTTATTCAGTCCTACCGTGTGATATGACATAAAAAGTTATTTAAAAAAATGTTTATAATGATCTACTACTATATTATACATTTTAAATACCCATAGCCTGTGTCTCTTGACCGCTGCGTAAAATACAGAACATAGGCGTACATGTGTTTGTGCAGGCCAACATAGTATTTTTCTGCCATGTTTCCATAAGCTTACTTCTTTATTGGAACAAAAATATTGTCGATGCTTAACTGGACAACTAATGTACAATGTTGTATGCAATGTTATATTTTGAATTTTAATTAGAAGTCTAGTGGGTCTAACAAAGAGGGTACGCATAACACACACACACACACATGCATACCCACACACACATGCACACCCACACACTGGCAGACTCAGGGGTTACTGTAATATCTTCATAATACAAAGATAGCCACACACTCCCAGATGTTCAGATGCTGCCTCTGTCTCCCCTACACACACACACACACAGACATGATCCACACACACCATCACAAACCGCAGTGACTCATGTTGCAGTGCGTAAAATCATCTATATATCTGCCATTTTCTTTAGGAGACACAAAAACTGAAAACATGGCCAACTGGCTGACGGCGAAGAGCGGCCGGAAGAAACGCTGCCCATACACCAAGCACCAGACACTGGAGCTGGAGAAAGAGTTCCTCTTCAACATGTACCTGACCCGAGAGCGCCGCCTAGAGATCAGTAAAAGCGTCCACCTGACGGACAGACAGGTTAAAATCTGGTTTCAGAACCGCAGGATGAAACTGAAGAAAATGACGCGGGAGAACCGTATCCGGGAGCTCACCTCCAACTACGGATTTTCGTGATGAACCAAGAACGTGATCACACTGAAACCGAGGCAAAAATAGGTGAATTTAAAATATGCCCACCCCCATCTCCACTTCTCCATCTCCACGCACCACTTTGTCCACATGCCTCGTTTTGACTGTGGGGTTACAACTTCCGTTTTTTTCTTCCAGACACGCGCAATGTCAGTACATCGTCCTCTGTGAGCTACTGAGAAAAGACAAATGATAAAAAAATGTAAAAGGTTCTATCTGATTGTTTTCAGATGTTGTGTTTTTTGTATTGTCGACACGTTTCTGTTACTTCTGTCGTATGTTTGGATTGTGTCGTCAGTGGAATTGAATCAATGCAGTTGAAACGCACACCCACACCCAAACACATACACACACCCAAACACACGCACACACACACACACACACACACACA
Organism: Paralichthys olivaceus; assembly: GCF_024713975.1. Taxonomy (NCBI): domain Eukaryota; kingdom Metazoa; phylum Chordata; class Actinopteri; order Pleuronectiformes; family Paralichthyidae; genus Paralichthys; species Paralichthys olivaceus. The sequence continues at coordinate 12,401,063 of NC_091112.1, read as the reverse complement.
CACACACGCGCACTGTGCTCTGGAAGGTGGTTTGATCTGTCCACTTTCTCCCCCACCGCTGAGCAATAACACATTTTCCAAAATTTAGTTAAACAACTAGGAAATTCTTTAATTTTAATTGGAATTGCATGATATAAAGTTTTATTTTATTTTATTTTTTTAATTAATTTTGAACCACTCTGGAATATAACACCCATGTATCGCCGAGGAAAGAGTAATTCATTATGGCCATTAGATGTAGTCCACCATGATATAGATCTATTCTGTGTACGAGCTAAATGTATAAACTGAATCTTTAATCACGTTGACGTTTACACACAAAAAAACGGTGCGTAAAGTGAAGGAGAACTGTTTTTACTGTATATTTCTGTGCACATATGACATTGTGTTTTTGTGTAATGCTTAATAAATTATCAGCTCGCATTACGGAGTAACTGTTTGCATTTTTGTAACGTTGGGTTTCTATTTTCCAGGATAAGTTTATTGTCCTGGAGTAGAAAACTGCTTTGTTTTGAAATTCAAACGTCAAAAATAATACGTACTCCAACACTGGAGATGGAGTTGTTTTGTGAACCAGCTTAGAAATGTTCTCAGGGGCTAATGTAATGGCCATCGGAAATAATTAAGATATTAGGCTATAAGCCGTCTAGCTGCATGCCCAGCCGGCTATTGTAGAGTTTTATGACTGGCTGGTATATGAGGTTTCTCCCTCTCCTCTAAGAGCAGCTTCAGTCGTGGGAGAGCCTCTCAGACGGAGAGGAGGCCCGGCTCTCTGCTAGAAATTCTTACTGTACAAATGTACAATGTGGATAAAACATTGCCTTCTGCTTTACTTTGGAATAGTAGGATTAACGCTTCTGGGAGCGGGTAAGTCCATTCTTCATTGTGACAATTGTCTATTTTGCGCCTTGTTGCTGCGGCTTCACTTTAGTGTTGTGCCACACACTTGCACTTTCTCAGAACAGACGCATTTGTGGACGCTTGATGACGGAACCTACGACCATGGTGCATTACGAATTGGCTGATTGGGTTTCCACTTGAGGCCCGGATCGACTGTCGAGTGGTTTAGGTAGTTTCATGTTGTTGGGGTCCATTTCAAACTCTGCAACATGAAACTGTCTTAATTGCCCCAGTTACATGCATCGAAACCAAGGGGGGAAGCAAACCGGGGACATAAAGTGGATTGGGTTTGTTGAACAGTGTGCAGAGGTGATTTGGAAGCATGTTGCAAACCTGCCTGGCTCATAAATCGGGGAGGGGTGGCTGGCTGTTGTGTATATTCTTTAACCTGTCTCCTGTTGTGTCCTCTATAGTTCTCCATGTGTTTGGTCGTTTTAAAGCGAGCCGAGCGGCCCATGTGTGCTGAATTTCAAACCTGATCTAAGCTCGGCTGCAGTATGCATCGTGGACTTGGAATTAAAGGGTAAAGCCGTGAGTGTTTTCCGTGAGTAGTAGTGACGCAGACACGCCAGACAAGGCCTCGGTTACGACCACTGCAGTGGAGGGGAAGGGGAAGGTGAATGAGGCAACAGCGACCTCCGTGGGCAATGGGACCGGATGCTTCCGCTGCGCAATAGTGGCTCAGACAAAAGGAGGGGAAGGGCTTTATGGCGACATTTAGATCCACCAGACAGGCTGTTATCTGCGGAGGCAAAAGAAGTAAATAGCCCCTGCGGTAAACCGAGTGAAAAAACACCCTGATTTAGGTTTACAGCCTAAGAGCCATTGGCACAGTGGCGGCTTTTCCTGCTCCAAAGGTGTTTGACTATTCTAAGTTTTAGTGCACAAATAGGCGCACAGCCGCTCCTTTCCCCATCGGCCTGTTTGATGTGTGTTAGACAAATAACGTGCAGGTAGTGAGGGTTAGGAGCCTTCAACGACAGTGCACATTTTGGACACCTTGTTTTGGATTGCTTTGCTAAATGCAATAGGAAGAGCTGCAGAGAAGAGAAAATTCCAGGGTGTTGAATTGCCTGTGGCCTTGTGGGGTGTTGGCCAAGCCCTTCGTTTATTTGCTGGCAGTAAATAAAACACAGAGGTTAGCATGAGAGGAGATGTCGCTTCATATTCAATGTGGGCACATAAGTTTAGCAAATAATGCACATTTACGCACACAGCCACCTCTTTTGAAATTAGATAGTTTTTGCAGTTTTTCTGTAATAGACATTAAGTATTAACGCGAATATTCTTTCTATCATTTAAAACATAATATGCATATCTTACAATATATTTTCGGCTGAATGGATTTTGATCCATTAGCCTGTTTGTTTAAAGTGAATTTTTTTGTGTTTATATATTTTCTTTAAATATAGTAGCCCGCAGGTTACTTCCCGCTCCTTTGTGCATATATTCCATTTATTGAATATATATATTTAATCTGAAGCACCACATTGTGTATTTTATATCTTGTCCCGTGCTGTTTACCACTCCTCGCACAATTTAGCAACTTTTAACAGGAGCTAACCACAAACACCACATTACGCTTTAGCTGTGTTTAGGTGTAACGTTACACCAAAGCACCGGCTGCTGGAGCGCATACACTACATTTGTTAATGGCAGTGACGATACCGACATAGGCCAAATGCAAGTGATAACGGGGGTGCAAATAACCTGCGGCTTAAACCACGAGAAACAGGCACCAGCCGCCAATATGTCATGTCGAAAACCTGTTTTAATATTTCTGCTCGATGCTATTTAATACAGCGGTTCTTTAAAATACAGACTGACACACTGAACTTATTCAGTTTTATTTTTCTGTTGTTAAATGTAATACTCACTATCTTTTTACTTTCCATTGTTGTAGCCATTTTATATCACACTTTACTTAAAATTTATATCACGCACTTACAGGCTCAGGCTTTCCAGTATTTTTTTTTTTTTTTAAATATATGTTAACACGTGTTTCAACACTTCCACGTTGATATATGTATGTAGTTAAGTCACACTGCAAATTGTAAATAAAATACTCTTGCTTTTTTTGTGTTAAAATAATGACAAATTCCAGATTAAATTTTTTTCCAATTTCTAAAAAATATTCCATGTTTGTTTCTTTTCATCTTTAGGAACACAGTACGTCACTTTCTATATAAAATGATTCTGTGCTGTGATGTGGATATTTAGATCTTATATAGTTCGTCTTTATACAGTGATGTGCAATATCACTAAAATAAATCACCAAATGCGGTTATTGTAGAAGAGTAGGGCCACATAAGAATTTGCATGTTTGGTTTTTAACGCTTTTACGCAACACAGCCCAACTGACAGAAATGTCTTGAAAAGTGAAAATAACTAATTTTCCAAAGGATAAAATAAGAATTGTGGTGTTTTTCTTTGTAAGTTAGGTTTGACATTTGAAGCGTAAATGTACGGACGTTGGAGGATATCTGAAGCAGCTGAAACGCAGCAAAGTAAATAAAAATGTAATTTGTATGGACGTGGTTCGAGATCCAGACGCTGTTTGAGCTCCATCTTGCAGCGTTTTTAATACGGTGGCGTTTAAAATGTGTTTTTGGTGAGCAGCAGTGGTAGGGTGCTTACGTGGCCTATAAAATACCTCGTAAAATAAGCCTCCCAAAAACATGCACTGTATCATTTTGGATAGAGGAGATTTCACCAGAACCAAGTGGCTGAGAGACAGAGATTTCTTTTTTAATCATTTGGTGATTCAAAATTTCCATCCCACACATCACAGTTCTCACTCATATCTGGATATTTCTTATCTTTAAAACTAGAGGTGGTTATAGGAGAGCGGGTGAGTATTTAATGACCAAAGGGATTGATTTATCCTTTATTGTTCAGCCTTTATGATCACGTGTGTCCGCTACCCAATGGCGTTGCAGCCTGTCTCCCCATTACTAGCCCACTGTAGTTCTCTGTGGGGCCAAGTTGCTACTTGATTTCTCCACATTGTTATTTTGTGAGGCTGGGTTTACTGCGTGTGTATGTGTGTGCGGTGTGTGTGCGCGCGTTTTTTTTTTACTTTTGCATGTATCTGCTGAATGACTGCGTACATGTGAAAGTATAATTTCTGTGCAATGTCGACATCCGGAACGCTGACTAGTTACTACGTCGATTCCCTCATTCTGCCCGAGAGCGAGGAGGTCTCCGTACCGAGGTACTCCTCCGGTCCTGGGCTCCAGCATGGCAGACAGCCCGTCTCCATCGGCGACCACGGCGAGCTCGGGACTTGCACCTTCCCGTCCAAGCCTCCGGTGTTCGGGCCGTCGTGGAGCCACGTCCCGGCGCAGTTCCCGGGCACCGTCTCCTCTGTTTATCATCACCACTATGGGCACCCCCAAGGGCCGGTGGGCGCAGATTCGGACGGGCGTTATCAGTCGTGGCTGCTGGAGCCCATGTCCGGTTCCCTGCCCATGACCGGATTACCCACCCATCACTACGGAATCAAACCGGAGGGTCTGGGGACGCGGGCTGAAGGAGCGTTGCCGGGCTCCCATAGCGCGCTGCTGCTCTCCGATTACGCGAACGGCACGGTGGCGACGACATCACCGGTGGAAAAGGACGCGCTCTCCGGCCAGACTGGAGACGTGAGCGGGGAGGTCGAAGAGAAACCCAGCCTCGACCCAAGTAAGTCGCTGCACAGTCCTTTTTGCGCTTATACTATTTATACAACATAAAGAACTGAGGATGGGTGCGTGATGGGGGTGCGCGTCTGAACGTGCCATTTCCTTATGGGGCTGTTAATGGCTGAGGTCTCCCATTGCTATATTAACCTTTTGCAGCTTTTAAAGTGAACGTGGACAGAGAGAAATGAGGAGGAGCTTTAATTTGGATGTAGCTGCGTTTGTCTTGTCAGGCTATTGGGAGGTTCATTTTCTCTTGCGCCAAATTATGACTGTGATTTTATTATTATTATTATTTGGACACGCAGTACTGGGCCCTCACACCCACTGTCGCACCCCACTCTTTCCAGATAACCCAGTGTCCAACTGGCTCCACGCGAGTGCCACGAGAAAAAAGCGCTGTCCGTACACCAAGCACCAGATCCTGGAGCTGGAGAAAGAGTTCCTCTTTAACACCTACCTGACCAGGGACCGTAGGTACGAGGTGGCGAGGCAGCTAAACCTCACCGAGAGACAGGTTAAAATCTGGTTCCAGAACCGCAGGATGAAGATGAAGAAGTTTAATAAAGACGGCGCACCGAAAGATGAGTGACTGAACCGTATAGAGAGAAAAACAGTATTTAGGCTGATGAGCTTTTGTGTGTGGAAGCTCTTAACTCTGCTGGACCTTGTTTTTAAACTTCATTGTCTTATTGTTCTATATAACAGAAGCTGTTAGGCTTAAATGTCTTATTAAAAAAGCATGTTGGGCTTCATTTTGCTGCGACTACCTTTATATTGCACAATTTTAACAGTGCCCACTCGTTTATTTTTTCATTTGTTCCTTTCTTATGTTGATATTTTTTTTATTAATACCTCGTTAACGTGTATTAGATGGACTGGTCCCTGTGCTTGTTTGTGTATGGATGTTTCTAGCTGTGTGTTTGTAGCTATAGGCTATTTGTTGTCTATCTCTGAGTCACTTGAGCGTCTAGTTTGTAAAGAAACTGTGTTAATTTTATTGTTTCTCCCTTACTGCTATAGAACTATGACTGGTGACCGTGAATCTAACATTGGACCCGTAGAAAAACCAGACTCATCGCATTTTGAAGTATAGGTACATACACCTCACAAACCTCTTTGAAATGCTTATAGGTTAAAACATGACGTAGAAGCTAAATTACACGACAGTATATTGACTACCTATATGTCCTTCAACTACCTACAATAAGTTTTCCCCCTGATGGTGGATTATAATGGATTTGCTTGCATTAGATACTGAACAATGTCAGAATTTCAGGGAGTAACATTTTGAAAGAACGTACTGTTTGTTAGTGAGATAAAAATGGAATAAAAACACTGTAGGCTACTTATTGAATACCTCACGGTCTGCTGACCGTCTGACTTTTGGTTCACAAATGTAATTTGTACTTTATTTATTAAATAAAACAAATTATATCTGCGAAAGCACCTTACATCCTTATTTTATTCTGACCGCGTATCGAAAGGGATTATAGTGGTGTATATCTGGAATCGCGAATTTCTGCTGCGCAAAAAGAAACTATCACGTATAATTTGCATCGCAAACAATTATCAATGTTAACGCTGTTAACACAGACACGAAAAGGCGTAATGGAAATTTAGGATATTTGGATTCTTAAATCAACATTTGACTCAATTTAATAAGTATATGCATGTACTTAAATTTGTAGGAGATAAACACACACACACACACACACACACACACACACACGCACACACACACGCACGCATCAAAATGCACACACGTGCAAGTGAATATCTGGGTGTGTGTTTCTGGATAGGGGACAGAGCTGCGTCTTGGCAGAGGATGTTGTTAGCTGTATACAGCCATAAAAGACAATTACCGCTATAACCTTTTATGGGGTGCAAAGCGCTGCGAGGCGAGAGGACGCAAAACAAAAAAAGACACCGAGGGCTTCGACAGCTGAAGCCCAAAATAATGCAGCCGATGTGGCTGCACTCAGATATGACATGGCCTCTCAGCCTGAAGCTAGCGCCACCTCCACAACCGGATCCAACAGTATGAACAAGCCCATTGTCAAAGAGTGTGATGGATTACACATTTAGGTTCATTTTTGTCTTTTGAAAGGATGACATCAAATAGATAATCAAAGGGTTTTCGGGAAGAGCTCTACGTCTAGTTTTAAAATATGACCTCCCTGCGTAATGCTGCTTCAAGTCTCTGCATGTTGGGGAAAATATTTGGCACAAAGACATGTAACATATAGGCTACGAGAAGCAGCAAATGTGGCGTCACCTGGAGCTGCAAAGTCACAGCTCTGTTTTTGTTCACATTAAGGGCCGCACCGACACGGACGTAGACGCGTATATTGTTGTAGTTAGAAGGTAAATCGGACTTTGGCACAACTGAGGTGCTGTTGTGACGCGTTAGGAGACGCAGATGGACCAAACTTCAAAGACTCGTCCAGAGACAGTGCAATAAAACGCCTGGTCTGCTGCACTGTCTGGCATTCCAGTTTTAATGGCTTTATGACCATCCAGACACAATTAGGCCGTTTCCAGAATGGCACCCATTTGTTTTTTTCTTCCCTTTCTGTGGGACTGCGCCCTGGACAAAAGGCCGAGCGGAAATGATCAGCTTTATTGGATTCTCTCCGTCGGGGACACGCAGGACTCACGGTCATTTGGAGCGATCCTTTGTTCCTATACCTGGGAACCTTCCGCCCTCTGCTCCTCTGCTGCTTGAGGAGAAGGAGCAATAAAGCCGTAGCAGCTAGATCCAAACACAGTAAAAGGCGTCATATAGATGCTTCTATCGAAATATATCTGGATCAGTCTGTTAAGACATGATGCTTTGCGTCAAATAACAACTGAAAAAACAAAATCGCGTATGAGGACCATTTCTTTCAGTCAAATCTTGTATTTTCTGCCAGATTGCAGCAAAATGACAAAAACACTGCTGCCTACCTACCATGCAGTTCCTTCCAGTCACCAGGGAGTGGCGACACTGTTCCACAACAACAACAACAACAACAACCACACACACACACACACACACACACACACACACACACACTACTTTGAACGCTGCTCTCGACTGATCCTGCTCCGGGGAACAAACTGTTGTAATATTTTAAGGCCCAAAATAATTTACCATAATAACACACCTCTGCAGAGTAAGAAGAATGTAACAAGCATTATGACGCTCACTGACTTTGTCCTCAATTAGTAGCTTCTCTCTTCACTGCTGTCTTTCTCTATTGGGAGGTTTTACAATGGTTTTACAGACGTAAACAATCTCAAGACAAATTACCCTGTTTATTAAAAGGGTTATAAACACTACCAAGTAACCTATTTTCCCTCAATGCGTTTATTCCTGTATAATATGTAGATATTGTACTGGCATAAGCGTTCCCAATGCTCAATCTTCACAACAAACGTTGCAAATTTATATTACATAGTAATAAAAGCAATAACAAAATCTAAGTATTAGCCTAGTAATAATAATCGTGACAGTAATAGTTATGGCAATGAGTCATAAATACCAAGGATAATAATAATGATCATGACGATTTTCTCCATGAAATTCTGTCTGTCTTTATTTTATTCTGTGTATTGCAGTAATACTTTTTGCCAAATTATTTTCCATTGATTGAGCATATAGGTAACACTATCATTTATAACAACAATACTTCTACTACTACCTCTAATAATAATTCTAATAATGATAATTATTGTATATTATTTGCAAATAATATATAATAATAGTTCGTGTAATACAATAACCTATTTATAATTCTGCAACATTTTCACTGTTCAAATCTAAATGTGGAATCTAAATAATTAAAACCTAATTGAAATACACAGCGTGTTTCTATATCTTATCATATGTTATCTGCGTTGTTAATATCATGCATTAATAGTCAGAATGCAGTGTCATGCGTAAAGGCACAAGTACGTGTTTTGAAAAGCAAGAGAAACCTTTTATAAAATAAGTTTATTTTTTCTATTTATAATAATGGCTATTATGACAAACTGCTGTTCAGTTGTTATCGTTTACTGTTAGTGTATTTTATAATAACCATGTATGTTTCAGGTAAATTAAAAGCTTTGGAATCGTTTATTAGTTGTAAAGCGCCGGTAAGAAAAGTAATATCAATCCGTGACCTTAAATTACGCAAATCACCTCTTGATCAGTGGGATTGTGTGAATTTCTCTCGTGTGTGTTTGCTTGTGAAGTGTTAATCCCACTCTGCAGTGCTGCGCCATCATGAAATCCGTCTCTTTCCGCTGATTGGCTAAGAGCTGGCCAGGCCTGAGTCACGTGGTGAGTTCTTTTGGTCCTGAGTAAAAATGGGGTTTGGTGTAAATCTAGTGTGTATTGCTGTCATATATCACGCTACCTCGTAAAAACGACACTGAGGATTCTGAGCCAACAAATCAGAGAGGGAAAAAAATATGAGTTCTTATTATGTGGATGGTCTTCTTAGCGCATATACGGCGGCTGCTCTTTTTCCGAATGCGGAGCGGGCTTCTTGTCGTGCTGGATCCAGTGGAGAGGACTATGGCTCGGCTAGGAGTGCTGCGGCCATTGCGCTCACACCGTCCCTGTCTGGAGTCTACAGCGTCAATAATGCAGTATACCAGGGCCGCCCCGTGTTTACCTCGGGCTACAGCCAGGTGCACGATGCGCACACACTGCACTGCAGCCCGTTTGACCAGAGCCGCATATTCACCGAGAGCTGCCGCAATCCGGGGCCGGGACCCCTCACCTCTCCGCCGGACAAACATTACCGCTTGTACCCCTGGATGAGAGCATCAGGTATGTTCTGATACTATGTCATATGTGCCTGTGTTTCTGAACCCTCGGGTCAATGCTTTCACAAAATATTGGGATACTTACACTGGCCGTTAGTGGTTCAATTAATTTCGTGAAGCCATTGGTGTTGCATGGAAAGAATCGTAAAACTTTTATTGCGCAACTAATGAGTTCTGCAGCCATAAATTCATTTGGCCAGCGCTTCTGTGTGTTCAGTACGCAGAGACCTTGCCGCTGGGGGGTTTCTCTGCACTCCTATTACTCTTATAGCCTCTTCTCCCCTTTGTGGTTGTAAAAAAGACCGGCCTGTTGTGTAAATCAGTTCCCCCTGCACTCTGCAGCTCCTTTCTAATTGGGTCTGCACTGCAGAGGCTCATGGTGTTTTCTGAAACTCGTTCGTACATTGTTGGATCAATATGCACCAGTATTATCGGCCACATAAAGAAGTCAGGTGGATTTAAAATCCAGGCCACTTTGAAACACAGACATTTGTTATGATTTTGAGAAGGTGTTGGGTTGTAATCTAATTACTCATGGCTCCTTCGGTGTGCACAACAGCACTGGCTTTTAATTGGAAAGGCATGCAGAGTATCAAAGGAGACATAAGCCAAACACCCCCAGCAGGAGTACTCTAAACAGATGCTGAGAAGTAAAAAAAAAATCCTCTCCCCTACTGATTAGTGCGTGCGTAAAATATGAGCTACAATTAATTTCACAAATAATCACAAATTAACGAGACTAGATGTTTTTATTGGTAACATCATTAAACACCACTTTATTTAACTGTGATTCTGCATTACATTACATTCAGAAAATAACATTTTTGCAAGACCGCTCATGCCTCTTATCTTCCACAGACCCAAGTCGTAAGCGGGGGCGACAGACCTATTCCCGATATCAGACCCTGGAGCTGGAGAAGGAGTTCCACTTCAACCGGTACCTGACCCGCAGGCGGAGGATCGAGATTTCCCATGCTCTCTGCCTCTCAGAGAGACAGATCAAAATCTGGTTTCAGAACCGCAGGATGAAGTGGAAGAAGGACAACAAGGGCGAAGCGGTGCCAAACGACAGCGACACCCAGGCTGTGTGCGAGGCCGGGGGGCCCGAAACCGAAGACACCCGGGGCCCCGAGGGGCTGGAGTCAGAAACGGCTGCAAAGTAAAGAATGAGTCAGAAATTTAAAAAAAATCCGAGCGTGAATGAAAGCAACACAGTGTTGAATATGAGTTATGAACAGAACAGAGGCACCATTCATTCACGCCAGCTTCACAAGCTCATTAATTGAATGACAGCTTAGGGTTAATGTAATAAAATTTAACAGTAGACAGTATAAAATCTGCATTTCATATTTATACTGAAAATGCTTTTAAAGAGGCTCTGCATGAAAGAGTGACGTTAAACTACCTATTTAAACTCTATTTTTCTATGCGCAACACCTGCGTAAAATGAACCTGATCATACTACTGAAACAACATTCCTTGAACTAAAAACTACCCAGTTTCTACCAGATCATATCAAAAACACTGACGAATTCCAAATATCTCGAAATGTGTTGTAAATTAATCTAATCTACCTACTCCATTATTTTTTTCCCTCGCGGTTATGTTTCTAAAGGGAACAAATACAATATTGTGCGTAAATGTGCCTTACTTGAATAATGCAATGTTTAGTTTTTTTGTCTCCAACTGCAATGTAGATGTTTAGTATGGCTGTAATATTATTTTTATGACCCCTTAACTCATTAGAATAGCAATATATATCTATATCTATATATATCTATATATCTATATATAGATATATATATATATATATACACCCTGTCCTGCATGGGCCACCATGAGGACACATGTGTTTATAGTCTCGGATGACCTTAGTTTATGTAACCTACCTCACATTCCCACATGCTCATTACATTGTAAACAGGAACACACTCATGTAACTGTTTTAATAGTCTTAGCTGTGCACTGAGAAATCGCTGGCATTTTTTCACCTAAAAAAAAAAGTTCTTCAGGCCCAACATTTCATACGTGTTTTCTGACAATACCAATAAGATCAAATGACTGCACACGCTTTTTTATTTTGACATGCAGCGTCACATTTCAGTATCAGGTTCTTTCTTTTGACAATGTAAAATGGGTAGACTACTTCATACAGCACTGTGCCAATACTGTGATATATTTAGAGATTTGTTATGTCGTGAAGTAAAATGTGAACACATTTATATATATACTAATATATATATACTGATATATGTATTTTAGTATATATATATATATATATATTCTAAAACCTCTGAGAATGTCTTAAATTTGTAAATGAAAATATAATGATGGAATAAAATAGATTGTATCTGCAGATTTTTTTGCTTGGAATATGTGCACACTAATTATTCTGTAACCTCCACAATTATGGTGGTAATAATTACGTGCCGGTCTGATGCTGTGATGATGTGTCCACTTAGTCCAGTGTGAAGTTACACATAATGAAACATGTTACGCAGTCATTGTGATGGTTGGCTAAACGCTGGCGCTGCAGGGGAATGTGAGCTATGAGGATGCGAGATGGGGCAAGCTGCGTGATGAAGGGGAATTACTGTTGAACTCTACGTTCCCTCTTTGCTCGGTAAGATGGCGCCTGACGGTGACCTGCCCCCTTCTTTCCTTCGCTCTTCCTCTCCCTCCCTCTCTCCCTCCCTCCCTCCCTCCCCGTGCAGGGTCATAAATCCGTTGTTGTTTATGAAAATTTACAACATGGCAATACAACTTTACGACGCGCCTCAGCCTCCTATTGGCCGCTGCCTGGTCACGTGGCTGGGAGCCGTGAACATGAACTTTTTTATATATAATTTCCAATACCAGAATAGAGCAGCCTTTTCATTTAACGGTCTCCAGCTTCCACGCGGCTGTTTCCCCACCAGCGACCTTCTGCAGGTTTTATACCCCTCACACCTCCCTGGGTTTGGAGTTATGTAGGTGATTTTTTTTTTTCGACGCACGGGAGCTTGTCTTATTAATAGGACTGGATCGTTCGGTTTCCGTGGCTCTGACGCGTTTTGGCACGATGAGTGGAAGGAGCCCCGGTGCGCTACTGACCCCAGCGGGAGCCCCGATGCGCGTCCCGGGACTCAGCTGGAGACTCTCCCCCCCTTGTCACAGCACGTCTGCACCTGCCGGCTCCCTCCCCTCCACCTCTCCTGTTTACAATCAGAAACCTTCACAAGGTAAGATATGCACAACTCACCAGTCTATTGCATGTTTGCATTTTAACTATTTCCATATACACGTATAATGAGCAGCGTATTATGCAACTGTTGCGCCTCATTTCATTTCTGTCTCAATGGTGAAACCCTGTGGAGGAAGTGGTTTCACGTTACACTCCATATTGCTGCGATAATAGCAGAGGCTGCTCTTACTATTCTGCAGTAAAAAACAAACAAACATCCGGTTTTGTGCACAGGTATTATTTTGTTGTTGCTCCTTCCCTTGGTTCTAGCATGCCATCTAGACCGTATTTGTTTGTTGTTGGATTTGAATGCGGATGCGCTCTCGGCTGCCAAAGCCATGGGGTGAATGGTGGGGAAATGTGCTCTTTAACGCCCTCCTGTGGAGACACTGGGGGCTTTGTGCTGGCAGCTCTGCCCGTTTTGCTGCAAATATCTGTGGTGCAGACTGGATATGGGACATGTTTACAGTCTTAGTTTTAACATGTGTGTCCATGCATGGTGCCTTTCTGCTTCATATACATATGAATTAGGGCCCTTTCTCACTGAACAGCAAAATGGCCAGAGAGCAAAATAAGGTCATTTTTGGAGATTGTCTGACCTTTAATGACTAAGTGTGTGTGTGTGTGTGTGTGTGTGTGTTAAACCAACACACCCGCAGGAATGTCCCTGCAAGGGGAATTTAACATATCTGCATTTTTGTGTTTGTGTCACCTTGCGAGGCCATTTTGTGACACTGCGGTGATTTGTTTTGTGCAATCAACTATTCGTGCGTCAAAGCAAACTCGTTCTGTGAGGAGCTGAAATGCAAAGTATGAGCTGCTTCATTTTGCAGGATATAAATGATGCAAATGTGATCGTATGGTAAATGCATCCAACAGAATTTCCATTTTCCATCTCTGCATATAACATTTGTCCCTTTCTGTGTTTTTTTTTTAATCCTTTGTTGTGAGAAAACCTACAAACATGCTTCGTCTGGTGTTGCGCTGAATTATCCTCTTCTTTGTGTTGGGAATGTGTTGGTTGCTGTTATTGCTGCTCTGCTGAGTCTGCTCGTTGGGTTAAATAAAATGTCATAACTATCCACAATGTGTGCGCTGCCAGCTGAAGTCGTGTTGCTGCCGTGCGCAATAACGCTTGGGCAGAAAATTGAATTCAGATTTTATGGGTTTTTATCAATGTGCTCTAAGAGTTAGTGGTGCTAGTGTGTGCGGATGCCTGCAGACTGCACTGCCCTCCTTTTTCTGCAGCGGTGACCTCTCCGCTCCCAGCCCGACTAAATCTGACAGCAGTGCGCACTCACTTCTTTCCTCCCCTTTCTTTTGCTGCTTCTTTAGTTCCTGGGTGTGTCCCTGCCCTCGGCTCTGGGAAATAATTTTCGTGGGAACTTCGTTGCCATTGGCCAGCCATAAATCAGCTGTTGAGAGCGTGACTTTTAAACCAGCACACACATTGTGTATAGGTCTCTAACTCATATGGGCCCTGCAATGTTGGGAGCCCCGGTATTTCACCCTTCCTCTCATGCACCGTGCCTTCTGGGGCTCTGTTGCCGCAAAGGGCGCACATACCTGGAGCAGAATAAATCTGCAGCTCGCTGTTTTTGTCAGTAACACAGGATCGGGCTTGTGTTTGAGGTTGGGGGAAAGGTGCGGCTCTGGGGGAATTGTATGTTGGGGGGAAACAGAGGACAACTCGCTGCCTTCGAGAGACTAAAGGTGCCATAAAAATTCCACAAGAAGAAAAGCAAACGGAGAGCGCTGGAGGAGGCGTCTCAAGCTCTGCTTTTCTGCTCTCATATGGAGATTCTCACACGGAAAACAGTCGAGGGCTGATTTACACTTTCCAATAACTGTAGACCTGAACCTTACACAATTACGCACAGTTGGGCAAATGTCTGTTGACGTTTTGAAAGGATTCTTTTGACATTTCTGTTATAAAATGTATTATTACATTTTTGCTATGCAGATATGTAAATTATAGACGATACCATTATCTTATAGTTATACTGTAATATCGCATCCAATACATTTTCATTTTATTTTTAAATGGAAAAGGAGTGGATAATCAAAGGGAAGCGTATTCTTTGCAACGTGAAATACACATCGCAAATGGCAAAATACAATAAATATACAGGTTTATGAAACTACTTTTACAAAAAAATCTAAAACGGTCTTTTTGTTTAATGTTTGTGCACGTGGACTTTCGAATGTTGGGTTCATCTTAACCAGTTCTACTTTCTTTCAAAAATATATATTTATCTTAATTTTGTCTTTTGTTTTTGTTACATTAAATGCTCCAGGCCTATTCACCGGTCTATAAAAAGAAATCATTTGTTAGTCATGGTCTTGAGATGGTATCTCATAAACATACTCAAAACAAGAGCTGCAACACATAATGGTGACTGTATAAAAGTCACCATGACAAAAGATTCGCGGTTAAATCAGACCGAAATGGCGTCGGGTTACGCGCAGAAGACTGGCAATATATCCCTTAATGTCTGGTATTCGGCATCGTGAGATTTTAACCGTGTTGTGTAGACAGTAAAGTGAGTTCTGTGTTAATATATAGTTCATATTCACAGATGTTCATTTTTAAAAGTGGCACAAAGGACAGGCCTCAATCGTCCCTGTGGCTTCGTTCGGTTATGTTATGTTTAGCTTTTATATTTCTCCAAAACGTTTATTCATGACTCTCACACATGTGTTTGTTCATTTGTTTTATGATTATAAGAAACAAATGGTGAAAGCGCATCGCACTTTAGAACGGGCCTGTATTCTATTAACTGCACAGACTGTGCGCACTTATCGCACATCATAAAACGCAAAACTGGTCCTGATCGAGTTATTCCTGCGCACAGTCCTCGCAGAGATTGTACTCTCAGCATGTCACTTGTTGTATTGTTTAGGAGCCCGTTGGTTTTTGCCGCAATGGTCGTTAACCTCCGGATGACCCCGTGCGGAGCCTACGCCTCGGAGAGCGCCGCAGACAGGCAGTGCAGCAGTTCAGCCAGAGGATGGCGCACCACGACAATTCAAGACACTCGAGCCCCGGCTCCGAGCTTGCCCTAGCCACGAGCACACGGAGGCGCGCCTCCTCCACATCCCACCCAGTATTTCCTGCGTGCACGAGTTTACCTCTCGAGGTCACCAAGCAGGATTTACGACTGGTCAACAAAAGCACGTGATTCTCTGCCGTACCCCATATTTGGGTGCCTACGTAAGAGAGAATCAAGTCCATGTCCCACTCATTTCCATAATTCATCATAAATTGTGCAAGGGTGCTATAGGACGCGCTA
The DNA here is from genome assembly GCF_024713975.1 of Paralichthys olivaceus. Taxonomy (NCBI): domain Eukaryota; kingdom Metazoa; phylum Chordata; class Actinopteri; order Pleuronectiformes; family Paralichthyidae; genus Paralichthys; species Paralichthys olivaceus. The sequence continues at coordinate 12,385,167 of NC_091112.1, read as the reverse complement.
AACCATAAGAGCCACAAATCAAGCACACGGGTTTATGCTATTTTACCTGCAAAATAATAAAACAACAACAGCAAAACCTGCAACGAGCGAACGGTGGAATTGTCAACAAATGAGCTCCTATTTTGTGAACTCATTCTGCGGTCGCTATCCCAATGGCGCGGACTTCCAGTTACATAATTATGGAGACCATAGTACGGGAAACGAGCAATACAGGGACTCCACAGCCATGCACTCCAGCAGGTACGGCTATGGCTACAACGGGATGGACCTAACAGTTGGACGCGCCGGTGACGGACACTTTGTAGGCGGCGAGCGCACACAGGGTTACTCCCCGAGTCACTCAGCGGCGACGACACCCTCCGTAGAGCCGGTCAGGTACACCCAGTCCACCGGCAGCACCGGGACCTCGTCTCTGTCCCCAACACCTGACCCACTGCCGTGCTCCTCGGTCGCGAACTCGTCTCCCGCCACCGAGACGCATTCTCAACAGAGAGCCGTGAAAAACTCCATAACGACCCCGTGCTCGAGCTCGAACGCGGGCACTCTGCTGCTCGGCCGGGACTGTGCGTCCAAAGCTTCCCCCCTGGACGACGAGAAGCCCGCGGGGAGCGCACCGACAACTCCTCAGAATGTCACCGACTCGTCACAGCCGCAGATTTATCCGTGGATGAGGAAACTACACATAAATCACGGTAAACTGCTTTTTATAAAACGATCTTGCATTGATTCTACAGACCTGACTCTGTGTTAATGTTTAGAAAGAGAGGAATCACGTTGGAATCTTACTCTGGCCCTTTGTGCCAAAAACGATTATCCGGATCATTTAAAGATAACATCAATAAATTGACTTTGTTATAAGGAAGAAGTTGCGCCATATATGCGTTTCTCACCTGTTTTTGTATAATCACTACAGTCAGAACCGCTACGGGACTATTTTGTAACATAACATGATATCAAAATGAGTTTGAATATATTGGGATATGAGCAGAATGAACTAATTTTGTTATATTTTAATTGCTAAAATATCATATTTGTCATCCTTCTACTGAGTTAATTTCTTTACTCGAGATGCCATTGTAAATGTGTATGTATTTAACTTTGCTATTCAATCTTTGGATTGAGTTTAGATTGTGTTAAACAGCTTTTTAAACTGTATTGTGTGCCAAGTTGTTATCCCTTTCAGTATTGGCCAATATAAAAAATGCGTAATAATTGCAAAACAACAAAAAAAGTTGTGTTTTTGGTGAATATTTTCTACTTTAATACCACTCTTGTTTTTCCACAAGATCTGGCAGGACCCGAGGGGAAGAGAGCCCGGACTGCATACACTCGCTATCAGACCCTGGAGCTGGAGAAGGAGTTCCACTTCAACCGCTACCTGACCCGCAGGCGGAGGATCGAGATAGCCCATGCCCTCTGCCTCTCAGAGAGACAGATCAAAATCTGGTTTCAGAACCGCAGGATGAAGTGGAAGAAGGACAACAAGCTGAAGAGCATGAGCATGGCGGCGGCAGGCGGGGGAGTCTACAGGCCCTGATATCCAGTTCCTGCAGCCCTGATAACGAGCACTATGAAAAAAGAATAAAAAAAAACTAAGATTGTCATATCAAAAAAAGTGCAGAGACTTGTTGACGGGCAGAGTGCGGGACAGGGGACACCCCACACAGCCCCACTGTATGTCCAACACCGGTCCCCTTATATTCCTTAACATTATTTCCCCTTTTTATTCCCACTGTGGTAATGCTTATGTGCGTAAAGAAAAAAATGCATTATGTACAGTTCTGTCTAGATTTAGAAAGGAAAAAAAGCAACAATAAATGTTTGTTTAAATTATTTCTTGTTTGTTCAGACTGAAAAAAAAATCTACAAAATAAAAAGCCTTTAATGCTACCTACCTACCAACCTACCCACCGCAAATAAATCCAGTAAAAGTTGTGTGAGCATTCAGAGCAACAAAAGCCTCTTATAAAAAGAGGTATAAGGGTTGAGCTGCCTTTGTGTTTAGCCTTCGATTTCTATGTATGTACTGTATATGTATGTATTTATTTGTTGATGTGTTGTCCCATCTTGTCTGACAAACTTGCTTCCAAAAGTAGAGCCAGCAGAGTACGTATATAAGCTTTGTGTGGTCATTGTGTGCGTTGTGAAACACATGTATGGACAGAGGTGCAGACTCAGTCTTGTATGTACAGTAGCCGTGCCTTCTATCTTTTATTTTATTTTAATTTTTTCGTTTAGCAAGAGCTGCTGTTGGCGTTGTTCACCTGGGCGCAACATCTTAGTATAAAAAAAAGTGTTAAGTCTTTGTTTTGTAGCAGTTTTTTATGTGGAGGGTCCCACGGTAAATTCCATTGCCTATGTGTATAACTCCATCGTGATAAAGCTTTTTTGTAAATGTTTTTCAAAGACTGGAAGTCAAGAATATACTATAATAATAAAGATGATGATGGTCATTATAATAAACTTTCTACTGGAACGGCAACGTCACAGTGAGTCCACGTTTTTGTAGAAACATGTTTGAGACCTTTTGCGCATTGCCACGACGGGAGAGAGAGAGAAAAGCTCCACTTTTCTCCAAAAGTCCTGCTGGTCACTTTTGTGAGCTGTCAGAAATTGTCCCTCAAGTTAATCCTTGCTCGAGCTCAACAGGTCCCCCCCCCCTTGAATGAAAGCTTCTAGTTTTACTCACCTTTCTGTGGAGCTGGGGGGCTTTTTGAGGGGGTCCTTGGCCACTGACAGGCTCCAGGGGCCGGGTGTCCCCTTTGCGCACGGACTCCTGGGCTATTCCAGGGGACTCAGCTCGACTTTTCACGCTGTAAACTTTATTAGGGCCGATTCTGGCTCTCTGACATTTGGGTGCTAAATGAATGGGGGGTTTTGTCTATGAATTAGATCGTAAAAATCATCCAGAGCGCGGCCAGATAGGCTCACTGGCCATAAACGGTCACGTGGTGGCCATTAAAGTAAGTTTTATGGTTTTGGGGAGTTGACAGTATATTGCACATAACATATAATCGCACTGACGGCGAGGCTTCGTCTGACTCTCTCTTTGCAGGCTGTAAGTGTTACTTGACCGATACAGACCTTCTCATTTGCTCAGTATGGACCAGACGCTGCCCAGGATGAGAGCCACGTCTCTGGGTAAGTTTCTGTGGACTATCCGGTAGCTTGAGAACAGCCAGCCTGCGTTAAACAGCCGTATTATTGTATTCGCTCCCTCTATCCGTCCCTATTAGTCCATTACACTAATTTGTCAGTTGTGCAGTGCTGAATACTGGTCTCGGCAGATGTTGCGCAGGGTTGGGTCCGGCTCATGGCTATTTAATTGCTTCCTTCCCCGTGTAACTTGTTTCCCTCCATCTGTGGTGTAACTCATAATCCATTTTTACATGTTGGATAATTATCTCTGTGTCCATTTCCACCCCCACAAACTTCGAGTTGTTGTCGTTTTATTACGTTGGAGAATTCGCAGACCGTGAGCCAGAAAGTTTCCAGGAGGGGTGTCTGCGTGTGCGGAGCGTGTAGATTTCCTTGATAAAGTTAAATGCCAACGCAGGCCTTACACATTTACAGTTAGATCCGCATGATTGGGTTCTGTGATGACTTTTTTTGGAAGTTGTGGGTCCATCCCTGGAAAAAAGGAAAAGTTACAGTTGTTGTTTTTGCTGCAGCGCCTGATGCCTGCGCCCCACATGTTTGGCACCACGTATGGCTTCAGGACGGGCTGTAAACAGTGTCATGTAAACACAACACGGGAACAAACAGCAGCAGGGAGACATCTGAAAAGGAATTCCGTTTTGTGTCAGCCGAGTCGTTTTGTGTTTGGGGTTGAAAAGTTCAGATGACCCCCTCAGAAAGAAGTCACTCTCGCTTTGTGCTGACCTCTTGTCCGATCAGAGCCGGGGCGATAGCGGCCACCAAGTCCAGAGGTTAATGGTTCCAAAATAGTAAAAATAGGATGAAAAGTAGAAAACTTGGACTTTTCTTTCCACCATTTATGAATTTATCATTTTTGTTTTTCCTGGCCTTTTGAATCTGCTTTTATGAGAAGGATGTGACTCATTGCGTGTTTCTTATCTGAACGTTTCAGATTAAATATGCTCAAAGATAAACAAATAATTTGAGAAGGGATGGATATGTCCTGTAAGTTTTGCAGCCAATAATCAGGACAATATCAACTCAACTGTTGGATTTGGAAACATTTTAGGCTGCCTTCCTATCACTTTGACCTAACTATAAATATTAATCTTTGGTGTAAAGGTCCACTTCACAAAGAAAAAGTTCTTGACAGAAAAAAAAATATTTCTAACAAATTTCAATGTTTACTTTTCACTGCAGAACTAAAACGAACCCAGAACTTTTAATGACTTCTGACTATTTTTCTACCGAAGCTGGAGAGAAACTGTATTTGAAATTTCATCACTTTCAGAAGAAATTTTCTTTCAAACAAACACATTGAAAATCAATGGTTGCATTGTTTGTCAAAGTCGATCAATCTGAACGACACTGCTGAAAACCCTCATATTGCTTAAACAAACGTTGTGCATTGCTATGTAAAGAGGTCACCAGCTTAACAAAATATGGATTTATATTCTTTCTGGAGAGAATGCGGCTATTTGGAAATTAAAACCTTTGCCAATCTTTCAAAGGGAGAAATTTGGACAGGGCCCCATGTGCGGCGCGCTGCCAGGCGGGGAGAGAGAGGGAGAGGAGCGCTGTGTAGGTTCATCTGGAGGTCAGCCACAGCACCAAGATAAATCTGCATCCTCTCAGAGCCACCAGCAGAGCTCGCTTTAGGCCAAGTTCACTGTCACCCTGCTATATGGAGAGAGGAGAACCACTCACACATCCACTGCACCGCGTGCACACACGGCTTCACGCTAATGACACGTTTGCTTGTCATTCCCTATAAGCATAATGTGTAAAAATGAATTTACCAAAGGCCTGAGCGCCTGTGGTAACATGCAGCACTGGAGGAAAGAGGCTGCGCGGTGAACAGAGAGGAGGGAGTCTAACTTCGAGTGTTGCCTCCAACAAAGACTTTTGGCTGCTTTGCTTTGCTCTATAACGCTAATGAATGATTTGCATATTTTACGGCCCTATTAGTCTTAAGTGGGAGCCCATCGGATTGATCATTCCACTCCCTCCTTGGAAACATCACAAAGTCACAATTGCATTTCAGGTCTTGTGCTGGCATCTTCAAACTAATTATGAAATTCATGGAAGCGATGGTGTCGATGGCGAGAGGTGTACACATTGTTGAAATGAATTTTTCATTTCAACAGATCCACAGATCTCTCTGGGCTGGGACTGATGAGAGCGAGATAGCTGCAGGAGAGGAGGAAAAATTGGGGTCAAGAGTTTACGCGCTGAACAAGTCTCAGTCATCTGTTCAGTCGGAGCTTGATGCCAGCCTTATAATAGCGATCTTGACTCTCCACACAAAAGAGAGAATAGCTTTGAATTACATATGTGGCACGATGCACTCCAGGTGAACCCTGGAAGCGCAGTGACCTCGCGTTTGGAACCGGGGGAGGGGGACCCCCCTCCGCCCGTCCCCGGCAACAAGATTGAGTGGCTGGCGTTTTATTAGGGCGGTTGATTGGTGAATTTCTTTTGAATAAATTGCATTTGATATGTTTAGGGACGAGGGCAAAATTTGCATTTCGAGGATTGATACTCTCGACCCGGTCACAGGGTAATGGGAAGGCCCAGAGCCCCCAAACTGTGCCCCCGGACCCCTTAAAAAACATTTAGCCCCTCTCTTCCTGATAAGCTGAATAGAAGCCCTTTAAGAAAACAGAAATGGCACAGATGTTTTTGTGACACACAGAGAGAAAGCTTGTATTATATATATTTGTATATATATATGTGGCAATATGTTCCATGTACATTTTATTTTTTTACAAGGCCTTTAAAACGCCAATGAAAAAAATGCACATTTTTAGATTTTACCTATATAAAATATAAAACATTTGGTTGTAGGCGTATGAAAAAAACACAAGTAGAAACGATGGCTGGTAACAGAAAATGTATTTATTTCCTTTATTAACGCTTTAAAATCTCTCTTAATTCCTACAACAAATTAAGTGCAAACTGCAACATAACACAGAATCCTAACAAAGAAAGACGAAAGAGAAAATAGCAAAACATGGCAACACTTTCTGTTCTGTTATTTTTGAAAAAGGCTAATAAAGCCAGACTATATTTTCAGTGTTGATTGGAGCTTTTTTAAATTGCCGTATTAACATGAAATTGTTAGAAAATAAGCACCCCCCCCCCCCCCCCAAAAAAAATAATCTCCAAAGGTTTATTTGTTAAAATTCAACACATTTATAGAAACTCAGTATCGTCCATGTGGCGTCCACACAGTACGACATTCTGCGCTTTGAAAATGATAAATATTTGACTTAAAATACAAAATGTACAAGAAATCAAATAACATGTATCAGATGTTTGCTGAATAGTTTTGACTTTTCTGTCGTTTTGTGCCTTTTTTTTATTCAATAACCAATATTCCACATATTTCACTTTTAATAATATTCATGATTTTCACAGTTTTGGTTGCACATCGTCTCGTAAAACGCACAGTTTGACTTATGTAAACGTTTGCTCACAGTTTCTGCAGCAGCACAGACGCACAGATTTCAGTTTTTGTTTTTTTTGGGAACATGAGTTGCATCGTTATTGTTTGAAAACCGAAAATTAAGACTCGTTGATTTCAGCTGCAGAAGCCTCCATCCTCAGAGGAAGTTGTCCGTATACGCTGGATGCGTAAAGAATCGAGCTGCTGTTGTCCCCCTCTCCGGTGTTCTGTTATCGCCTTGAAACTTCACTATATTATAAATCTAATCAAAGTTAGCATCTGTATTAAACCCAATGTCCAGTCCTGGATGGTCCACCTCTCCCTGTGCGTATTTGCCGTGCAGCAATAAATAACAGATGTAAAAGGAAGCTCACACGTGACACACTGTAAAAAAAGAAAAATATTTGATTACCAGTGTTTACCTATATCATAAATATTTCCATAAAGATAAGAAAGGTGTTTTCTAGGCCGAATCCTTGGCTCATCTGGGAGGCAGGGAGGATTTTTTTTGTGCCGGCCCGTCACGCAGGGGCTGCACACACAGACAGGAGACCTTGTGAGAGCAACATGCAATCTGTCACCATCGTCACAGCACTTCTCTGATAAACTAAATTTACAGTAAACTGTCAGCATGATGCATTTATCTTAAATAGACCTTCACTGCACAGTGCATGCTCTGACAGGGAGCTCCGTGATCTGGAATTGTTAACTTACTTTCTCCTATAATAATAATGATGAAAATGATACAACATGAGCCTGCAACGGATTCAGTTGAGGGAAATGTTTGTTTAAACCTTGTGAAAATTATTACCATTGTTTCCAGATGCTGCCTTTTTGTCCAACGGTCAATTGGATTGTTGTTATCCTATTATATTTTTTTCAATAAGCTGCAGTGTTTGTGAGATTTCTAGATGCCTTAATGCGTCTTTACGCACAGCACAGCAGCGTATTGCAGGCCTATCTGAGATAACATAGGTGTTTGGCTTCTTATCTAAAGTGCCTATTTTGTAGCTCTGAATAGTGTCTTTATGATAATGTTTTACTAAACCACGCAGCCTAAATTTAAAGAGAAAAAACATATATAGTCCATAGCAACAAGTGTAGAGAGCAGAACTATTCACGCAAGGGTAAGTTACAGTAAGTGGATAATAGCCTGAATGACCTGGCCCATATTTATACAGGAAGTATAATAGAATGGCAGCAGACTGTAAATTTAGATATCATGTGAAGACGTCTTACCGCTGACATTATGTTGACATATTGCCTCTCAGGTGGTCTCTCGGCCATACGGATACAGTGGATATATGGTAGAAAGTACATCATCTGCCATTTACAATGAGTTACGTTGGCTGTAAGATACACAGGACAGCAGCAGCAGCTCTGCCTCACAGCAACACTGTGCTAACATGGAAAAAGAAAATCATTTTTTAAGAGGAGTAAAATGGGGGTCTTCCTTTGGCTGCATGCGTAAAAGAAGATTTCACCTGTTTTGAGTCTTCAGCATCAGCACATCCACAAAATAGAAATTCAAAGAATGTGAAAGAAAGAAAAAAGAAATGTGTTGAATGTTAAATATGTGAGTTGCCTGTTCCTGTTTGGAAGACCACCACTCTCCATTTCCCCCTCGTAGCTCGAAGTGGGATTTTTCCATATAGTTGTTGGTCTTTTTACGCATTTTAAAATTCCTCTGGGGACCATCCTGGGTGCTGACCCCTCGCTAAGTGCTCCCCAACAGACCCCGCAGAACTGAAGTCCAAGTCTGGGGTGAATCCCAGGTCACCGCGTCTAACAGATATGAAAATGTCGCCTCTTTGGAAAAGAGGGGGCACGCCTTGTTGTTTAACAAAGACTGTCAATGGGCAAGATTAATCAGAAACAAAATGGAAACGGTGTCACTTTGGGGTCAGGCAGAAGTTATCTCTGTTTAGGGGAGCGAATAGAATAGGGGAGGACCAGGAGGAGAAGAGAGGAGGAAAAAAAAAGAACTGGAGAAAAGAAAAGAAAGCTTTCAATATTTCCGAAGTTTGGCCTCTTGTTTCTCCATACAGAGGCCTTGTTGACGTGGACAGTGTGGATCAGCTGCCGCATCTTCAGGGGACGCACATACAGTGTGACACCTCGGACATGGAGACGAAACATCAGGACCTGGACGTGATGGCAGATGGCGCAGAGCACGGTCAGACACTTTTATTTTCTTCTCTTGATAAACATGTACTTACTAAAATTCAAACATTTGAGTTTTTTAAATTATATTTAGATATATTTGAGCCACATACAGGACGAAAGCAAGTTTTTGGTTGTAATTTTCCCATAAAAAGAGTATTTTATATTACCATTATTGTGGCTTTGAGTGACTATTGCTAGTTAAAGCATATATTTTCACTGCTATGACGCAGGACAGTTTATGTAATGATGCTTACAGTAAAGTTTTGCTGCAGGAGATTGTCTTATCCAACATGTGTCAGATTTGTGTGGACATGTCGAAGTTGTTGGGAAATGTTTCTTGTATATTTTAGATTATATTCAGATGTAGATGGTTTAATTATACATGAGGTTGTCTGCTGTATGCGGGTGTTGTGGCAGGCATCTCTGTTATAAATCCTCTGCTCGTGGTTTTAAATAAAACCCCACGGTTGGTTTTGGCCTCTGGCTTTTTACGCAGGATCCATGTCTGCGATGCGTTTGTCCAGTGTTTGCATGAGCTTGTCAATGGCAGTTAACACAGCACAGCTGATTAATACGGCAGTGCGCTGTGTGTCAGATGAGTTCAATGTGGTGTTGGAAGACTAAAGAGGCTAAAGATGGTTTGGAATTGTTGCCACGTCCTGGTACATTTCAAAATCTGTCTTTTCTCTCTTTGAAATCAGCTGTTCTCAAATGTATGAACATGGTGTGAACTGAAAATGAGCTTTGTTCACGAGCACAGCCGTGCGTCTTGGGTTTCTTCTGTTTATAAGAGAGACATAACCGGGTTTCACTGATGCACAGGTCATGTGTTTTATATGCAGCCTCGAATGTCCGCAGAGCAGCGGCTCGTCAGTGCTCGGGCAGGAGCTTGTGCACTCACTGTTATCCTTTTTACATGATTTGGATATTCTTATATTGTGCATTTACACTTTTTGTTGTTGCATAAGCCTATTTTTTATTTTTATCTTCATCCTTTTTATTTGGATGCATCACGTGTGATTCAAAAAACAACATATTTGTGTCACAGATTGTCAGAAACAGTCTTTTGTTTGTGAAATCTGGATTTTCTCAGAGCTGGATTTTCACATTCACTGTCTTTCAGAGGAGGATTTTTTTTCTTCCACATGCAGGAAAGCCTCACCCACATAAGTTTGGCCTCATGCAGTAAACAAGCTAGTTGATTGGTTTTGCTTTATATACTGTGATTTAATAAGGAAAACACCAACGTAAGCCAGTCCGACCAGCGCTGGTGGTACCAGTGCCATGCTTTCCATTGGTTCCTGTTTACATGATGCCCACAGGACACGCGGTGATTGGTGGCGCCTCACACGTGACCAGGCAACTTTGTACATTTGACAGGGAGTAGGAGGGTTTTGTGGAGATCAGAAAAACGACAGCGCGATAAAAATTAGTATTGTTGCACTTCACAAATTAATGACCATGAGTTCCTACTTGATAAACTCCAACTATATCGAGCCGTCCTTTCCTCCATGCGACGAATATCAGCAGAGCGGATACATCCCCAATCCCGGTGATTACTACGAGCGGCCAAAGGATACGGGCTTCCCCCATCACGACGAGCCATCCTATCCGAGGTCAAACTACACGGAATCGGGATACGACTACGGCAACGTCCCCGCCACCGGACTCGATGATTTCGGCGACGGGCACCACGCACAACCGCAGCCGGTTCCACAGAGCCACGGTCCTCGCCTCACCGCGGCCCCAGACGGTGGCGCAGGAGCAAATGCCAGCAAAGACTGCAGCCTTGCCAGTGAGGTATATCCCGGCGTAGCGAAGGGCAAGGAGCCGGTAGTCTATCCCTGGATGAAAAAGGTCCACGTTAGCAACGGTGAGTTATCGTCATGTTTAAATAGCAGAACCACTGAGAAACAACCGCTGGAACACACGCCAGCCCATTGAGGCAGCACTAGTAGCAGCCCATACAGCAATTTACGACTATCGAGCAGCAGGGTCGGTAATTAAGGACCCTCGTAAATTTTATTGCCTATGTTCGTCTGTCGGGGCCATGTGCCTTTGTTGCTTTTTAACCCAAACTAGCTCCGCCACTGGAGCCGAGCCAAACTGTAATATCCAACCCCGCTGTTTTGTTAATCATTTCTAAGCTTAATTTGTCCCTGGATGCGGATGCTTGTGCACTCGGCGTCTCCACATTTAAGGTCATGTTCGTAAACTGAGACAGGAGGACAGAATAAAACAAACAGAACGGCTGCTCTTTCACACAAATTCCACAAATATATTTTTTTCAACCTCTTAATGTCCAGTGGAGGGACTATATTGGTTTGGAATAAACGCCAGCATATAACACCTGCTTGCTTGCCTATGTGTGGCTGTTTTTTTCCCCTCCAGTCAATCCCAATTACACTGGAGGAGTGCCCAAGAGGTCCCGCACTGCCTACACCCGCCAGCAGGCTCTGGAGCTGGAGAAGGAGTTCCATTTCAACCGGTACCTGACCCGGCGCAGGCGGGTGGAGATTGCGCACACTATGTGTCTGTCTGAGCGTCAGGTCAAGATCTGGTTTCAGAACCGGAGGATGAAGTGGAAGAAGGAGCACAAGCTCCCCAACACCAAGATCCGCTCCTCCACCTCGGCCTCAGCCTCGGGGCCCCAGCAACAGCAGCAGCAGATCAAAACAGGCCAGCAGCTTGTCCCCACGCCGTGCACCGCAGGTCTATAGTGCATGAACGAACCCCACCCCACAAAAACCCAATCCAGACTGAGATGGCAAATAACACAAGTGGGATTTGTTGGACCAATTCTCAGTATTTTACACACATGGTGTTCTCTCTTTCACCTTGCCTCTGCCATTGGGCCCCTGTCACGTCCTTTGTACCCTTTCCCTCTCCGCTTGTCCTTGCCGTCTTCATATAAGCTTGAAATTCACCTTTAAATGCCACGGTGGCAACTGAAGTGTTTATATATTTGTTTATTATTATGACAGAAGGATTACGCACACTCAACCATAGGACTTGGATCAAAAATGTATCATTACAGTTAAAATTGAGTGAGGTAAAAGTACGTTTGAGCTCATTTTTATATGTTCCTTTTTTGAATATTGTTTTTTTTTCTGTTTTGTATTATTGCTCATGGAAAGTTCTAATATACTTGAAAGATATTTAGCGAGAATCTATAGATGCCTGTTTAGAAAACCAGGCGGCTGTTTTAGAGGTATGGCATCAGCCAGAGTAACAGTGTAGTTTGTGTGTTTGAGTGAGTTGGTTTACTGTTGAATGTAGTCCAGGTGACTTTCACATTTAATGTACATAGACAAATCATAATGAAGGCACAATAAGAAAAGCATTTCGTCCAGTAGAATTATGTTTGTTGGTGTCGTAAGGTGTAGTTTTATTTGTGCTAGTGCGTCCCATGTTGTGTTGTTGTTCTAAACTGTGAATATTTGTATGTGTTGTCTCAGTAATGACCGTTGTGATGTAGGTTAGTGTAGGATCAACTTGTCCTTGTGAAATAAATATGTACTTCACATTTCAAGCTGACGTGATATTTTGTCACTGCATATACTGATTTGATTTGGGCGAAACATGCTTTGTTAAAGCCGTGCGTAAAAATCCAATATTTGGTGCTTATCTTTTTAATGTATTCCCAATTTTTCAGAATTGCAATCTCAAACCCAAACTATTTTATTTTCATGCTGTTTATTTCCCTTTACTATAGTGTTATTTGAACATTTAAATCACTTGTCCAGTGTTTAGAGATGCGTGCGTAAAACTAATGACGTGTCTGAACATTGGATAATTTACTGCGCTACACTTTGAAAATACTCCATAGATCTTCTTTGACGCCATCTGACTGTAATAAAAGACAATTAATAACAGTTTATGGTATTTGCGGAGAGGATTAATTTGGTAACCGGGCCGCAAAGTTGCACAGTTTCTCCTAAACACATATTTGTACTAAGAGTGAAAAATTCTAATATGTTCAGGTTATGAGTACAATCTTTTTTTTTTTTAAATAACTCGAATTACAGATTTTTTCAGTTAGGCTCTTCTAAAAAATGTATCACTTTGGATACAATACATCCCATAAAATGTGCTCTTACACCATATTTTGAATATTTCAATGTTCAACTGGATGAATCACGTAAAATGTGCACGGTTGTCATGCGCATTTTCATGGATTTACACCAATTTTAGAAGAAATATCAGGTATAAACTGTTGGATCCACATGTTACAGGCATTTCTAATGTCACGAATATTAATCTAAATTCCAAATAGTGAAATATATCCGGCAACTCATATTGTTCTCATGCGACCATTATAAGGAGATCTCAGCCAACCTCAGTGCACCAGGGTGTGAGTGTTGGTCACTACCTGCTACATCCAAACAATAGAGAGTTCAACCAGGGGACACAGCCAGCTCTGGCCAATCACCGGCCCGGAGCACTTCTTCTGACCCCTGACCTCTCGACACACACAATGTTCAGACCATACATCAGCACCGAGACCTCCACGAGCCCTTTTTCTTTTCATTTCAGATTTTGCCCAGAGACAGCACAGAAACAAAAACGATGTTTAGGTGTGAATCCGACCCATGAATTTCCCCCAAATTATTCTTGGAGACAGCTTTTCTGCAATCCATCACAGAAACACCCCTGTCAGGCCGCGCACAGAGGGCAGATATGAGCACATACATGCTGGTATTGTGCTTGTAATCTTCTATGGCTCTGAGTCTGCTGTAGTAACGATGGTGTCTTAACAAATATTTAGTCAGTAACTGGATAATAAATCGACTGACAATGTATTTATTAGTAAATAAGATAACATTTACATTCACCACAATAGCCAAAGTAAAAAAGTTTACATCTTATTTACGGGATATTTAATTGTAAGTCATCCATTTCTTAAACGCACATCTCTGTGTAGCCTGAATAAAACGAAGATGACAACATTTGCTGCAGAAATGTTGCAGCATGCTTCTGCAAAACCTCAGCTCTGTGCGGCGCTGCATGCAGACACGGAAGCTCTGCGGAAGATGGCGTTGAAGCTGATTGGCACTGCAGACTCCGAGAAGTCCCAACTAGTTAAAGTACAGATTTCAAGTCATTTGATTCGCGAATAGAGGTCAATTCCAATGTACTGAAATTTTAATTCGCACGTCCACGTGACTTGCTGAATAATGAATACCCCGGGGATCAGAAATAGATCTGAAAATCTGCCTTATTTTCATTTGAAGTGATCCTCTGCAGGGTACGAGTCAGAGCTCTTCTCCCCTGACACAACTCTGTCTGCTGGGCACACACCGCCATGACTTGTGAGTAGATTTGGAAGATTTGTTTTTCCCATTAGTTTCTTAAAAAATATTAAATTTCCCAGAAGTTGAGTTGTTTAATGATCTTTCATATCAAATTGTTTCTGTCCATGTAAATTGTAAAATGTGTTTAAATATGATATGTTATTTGTATTTTCTAAAGTCGTTGAAATTATGATTTTACCCATATCTGATAATCAGTTTTATTGCCAAACATTGAAGACATTACAATGTGGTTATATTTGTGTTAAAATGTTGTCTATTAAAACATAGTCTTTCCTTGTATCATATTGAACATTTTAGAAAATATGATGCATGATAACATGTCCAATTTCTCACAAGTTAATAATCCTTTGAATCAAAGCAACAAGTAAGATGGTAAAGTCATTTGAAAAACTAAATGTGCACATTTAAAAATTAAAATCAAAATGAAGACATACGTCAACAATAAATGTGGCTGCAGTGTTAAAATGTGGTGGTCTTAAGTAAAAACTCTGCATTCATGTTGGCATGGTGGATTATTTTCAGGGATATAACAAAAGCTTAAGAACTGTCTCCCTGAATTTTAAAAGTGGTTATTTATCACTTTTCATTTTCATAAATGGCAGAAAAGCTGCTTAAAGGACAGTGACAATGCAAAGGGCTGATCTGTTGCTTCTAAAAGTTGTCAGGACAACTCAGCATGAAAGAGCCTTTCATTAGAGTCAACACAATGGCCAGTTTAGACACAGGTTAAACATTAACAAAGCTCTTATGATTCGTAAAATATGTAGGCTATCGTTATGAATATTATTATTATTATTGACCTGTTTTGCACTTACCTCCAAAATTTAATAGGCAGCTATTGCACAAAAACCTTTGTAGGCTATGTTATCTGAAAACATTCAGTTTCAAAGAGCGTTTGAGTTCAACATGAAAATCAAATAGCTTTATTACAACCTCCTACATAAGCACAGATCTCCAGTCCTATAATCCGCCCCAGTGCTGCTCTGCGTCCATGAGAGATGGCTCCTATCTGCTTAAGGCGTTGAATTTCGCATTAGCCTTGATGTTGGCCGGTGTAAACCTCGCAGAAAGAGTTATCTTCGGCTGAGTGTATCGGTAACCCAAGCCCGGCTGTTAAGAGCTCCGAGTGTCAACATTGTGGGAAGATATGGACCGCCGACTGGCCAACATCCAGAGGTCTGCGCCTCTAACTCCTCTTCGCTGACAGTGATAAGGAGCCCTGATTTGTGTGAATACCTCTGAAACATTTGTTTAATGCTAAAATAGATGAGATTTAAACATAATCAATCAACTTCTACATTTGTGCAAAAGGCAAATCTGTGTAAAAAAAAGTTGAGCAAAATGTGAAAAATGTAAGGGCCTCTGGTTTAGATCACCCACTCGACTCTGTGTGCCTCTGCCCGGGTCAGGGGAGAGTTCAGGTGTGGTGGCGAAAGGCAAGGTTGGATGAGCCTCCAGTGCACGTTCATGTCGAGCCAAGTAATCCTAGTGACAGCTTCCATCTGTTGGAGGACAAAGACAGAACAAAATAACTTATTTTACACACATGCATTCTCTTTCACAAACGAGTAACAATCTTCTTTTCATAACCGTGCGTAAAAAGCTGTGCGTAAAAGTTCACTTTTAATCCTCAACATTTTACATTCCTCCTCTTCAGTTTTGTCAGTGTTAAAGGTGAATTAATGAGAGCTGGTGCTGCTTCTGTTCCCGTCTTTAAAAGTTTGCCGCTCAAGTTGTAGTTTGAGAGGACAAAGGCTGATGTGGGAGTGGGATGCCGTCCATGTCCGCCCCGAATGATTAATAGTTGTGTTGGGATTTTTCCACGCCCGCTGCTCGGCGTTGATGGAAAACAAGCGCCAAACGGTGCCGAAAAAGAGAGGAGCTCTTCCGGGGGCTACGACTTTTGGCAAAACCTAGAAGGGTAGAAGCCAGATTTATTCCACGACGCACGCGTGGCACACTCTTTGGATAAGACGTTGGTTTAAAATTATGGTGGCCAAGATAGTGGCTTAATCGACACTTTTTGCCACATGATCCTTCCCCTCACATCTGCAAAAGCTGCAAAACTCTTCCTTTGCGCAAACCTGTGAATTCTGCCATCACTCAGTTAGTCATAGGAAACGCATAAGTGCATGTAGGTCTAATGGGGGTCCTTGTTCTGATCAGCGGGGTCGAGCAGCCACTCTTTGGTTACCTCACCTCCACTTTCCGCCCACTGCTGACTGACACGCACAACTCACGACCACCGGGACTCACAGCCTCTTTATGTTGGACAGGTAAACGTGTGACGTTTTGTTCCACTTTAGCCAGCAGCATGCAGGCTTGTGCTGATGGAGAGGCAGGAGCTGACTAAGTGATACTACAGCCCAAGTCTGACCATGAGAGCGGGGGGCGATATTGAGTTGAGCAGTGTGTAATGCACTCTACAACCCCGGCTGTGCAATAGAGAGAAATGAGAGAGGGAGAGCTTTATTGGTGTGATGAGTAATCACGATGCCATCCTCAAATGGTATTTTGTAGGGAAAGCCTCCTCATTCTCACATAGTGCGAATTGTCACGCTGCAGTGCAAAACACTTTGGTTTTAGCCTGGCTCCGAGCCGTGGCTGCACTTGAAACCAAGCATAATACAGCAGGATTAGGTCTTTCAGCCGCTAACAGGCTCCAAATATATGGCACTTTAAACCTGACAGAACAGTCCTTCCCTCTGAATGGGCGACACGTGGAAAAAGCTGCTTCTCTGCGAGAGCCTCGCTCCTCTGCCAGATACATCGCACTGTCACACAGCCCCTCTTTTTTTCTCCCTCCAAACTGATCCGCTTCTCCTCGGGGGCAACGACTGCCTCCATTAATGATTCACGGGCTCAAATAAAGGGATTTAAGTTGACGTTGCGTCACGTGAGCGCGGCGCATAATACTGCGCGGTGTTATGGCACGGGGAAGAAAACCGGAGCCCCGGTCTGGCCATATGATGCTGATTATATGCGGGTTACCCCCACTTTCCGTGAGGAGAGTCCGGGCCGTGTAGTTTGTTTGTCGAGGGGGAGAAAAAAGAAAAGAGGAGGCAGACTGAAAAGACAGAGGATCCCGGGTTTGTGGATGTATTATACTGCTGTCACGGACGGATATGTTTTTCCACGCGGACAGAGCCCGTGCTTTGGGAGGATGGATTTTATTTTGAGGTATTTCCGCCGATTGTTCATTACTGTCGTGAGTTATTGCCGCGAGAGGCAGAGGTCAGTAAAAAGGGTCCAGGGTTTTCTTGCAGGGCTACAAAATAGACAGGTAGCAAAACGCTTTCCATATTATAGGCAGGCGTTTGTTCCTTTTTGGCATTATAATCCACTATCAGTTCAATATTTCTGTTCTAATCATTTTTTTAATATCACGAGCTACCATTTGGGATAAACAGGCCTGTATTACCGTTTGTAAATAGAGCGGCCATTTAAATATCAGCTTGCAAGGAAAACCCAAACAAAGCGCGCGGCCGCTCTAAGGTTCAACCTGTCCTATAAAACCAACATCTTGTGTCTTTTACGCGTGGATTTTATTTTTTTCGTGCGTAAAATGGTACATCAAGATGAGCTCCATGAAATGTAGTGGAAAGCGGTGGGGTTGTGTCGCTCCGCCGGGGAAACGAGGATATAATGGAAGACAGAGTGCCATCCAGGACCGCGCGGCCGCGCTGGGGTCACGGCGCTCCAGCTTGATTTATGGGCACGGGGACTTGGGGAAGATGGTGCGCGAGAGCTAATGACTATTCGATCAGTTTGTGGGGAAAATGCTCAGCAGCCAGCAGGGAAACAACAAACTCGTTATTTGCATAGACCCATTTTTATATTTTAGTGATAGTGCCGCAATGCTTGGCCGAGATGTTGTTTTTGTCCCAGAATAGTCTTCATATATGGCTTTAATTCATCCGTTTTGTTCATTAGTATTTCATATTCTCGTGTTTTCTATGGATGAAATTAATCTGGGTGATATTTGGTTGCAAATCATCAAAGGGAACTCAGACTTTATGGTTTCCATACGCTGCAAATGTTTTATTACACACACGCAGCCTGTTTTTAAATTGATGAAATTACAATACAATTTTGATAATGCATGCAACGAATTTTATTGGATTTAGCTCTTTGCTCTTTGTGCACCATTTAAACTCATGCAGGGCCCAAAACATTTACGCACAATAACAACAGCTTCACTATTTATATCTACATTTCTACGTTGGCATATATAAGGATAGCTCACTTGAAAATAATGTTAACAAATATCTAATTTACAAAACACGTAAAAAAAATGATGTTGATATTTCTTTCATTGCAGAAATCCTGCCGAGTGAATTCAGGCCATCGCAAGGTCTCCGAGACACCTTGAGCCGCCTTCGGTAAGTCCATATATCTTTATTGATTTGTGTTATGAATGCTCAATGGTGATATCCTTATTCAATTTCTAATAAGTACCACACACGCCCACCGCAGCTCTCAGAGAGGCAGCGCGTGGCTTGTAACGTTTCCTTTGCAGTAGCGATATGACCAGGCCGTACGCAATATTTCCTTCTCCTCCACTTGTCTTTGTGGTGTAATTTGTCACTATAAAAGTGACGAGGGGAATCGCAGCTCTTGGAGCGCTGCCTCGCTCCCTTCAAAAACTACTTTCTGTGAAAGCCATCTGCTTGTGGCCGCTCGAGTTTACTGCTCTGAAGTTTTGAAAATGTTTTTGTCTTTCATCGACATTTGAGAAATTTTTTTCCCATGTCGTTTTTTGTTATTATTACTCACGGCAGATGCAGCACCAACCACCACCTCACTGACATTTAACCTCCTGCTCAGGGCCAAATTAAAGAGAGAGGCGAATCAGCATTTTAGGAAAACACAAAGAAGTAAATAATTATACAATGTTGACTGCTCTGGTTTGGAAAAGAAAACGCCGAGTTGGCTGAAAAAAATCCTCACGCGTGGATTTTTGTCCCACTCACCCTCCCACGCCCGCCGTGCATGTGTTCTACCTTTTTTAAATTGTGCCATTGAAAGCAGCAGAGAAGCTGCAGATCAGGACGTGTTTACAGCCTCAGGAAGCTGAGAGGACATAAATCTATTTTTTTCCCCCTCCTTTGATTTTTTTTCTTTTTGGCTGTTAAAGACAGCCTCACCATGCAGAGGGATTCCCTCTGCTGCCGGCTCTCTTCTCCACTGTTCCTGGCTGCATGTCCTCCGCTTTGCCTCTTGGAGATGCAACTTCTTCCCTTTTTTCACACCCTGCTCCTCGTGGGGTTTTTCCCTTGACATACTACGAACACGGATATGATCTGAGGTTATTGTGCTTTAAAAAAAATATACAGATAAAAGTTGTATTCTCCACACAAGAAGCCATGCAGACAGTGGGACACAGAGCGAAGGGATGAAAACGACTAGAGCGTCCTAGCTTGTGCCAAAAGATTTGAGGAATAAATGCAAAATCTGCGGGTTAATGATTAAGCTGTGGATAGAAGCCCTTTATGCTCCATGCAAATGGAAATGCAGCACGGTCAGCGCCTGATTATTCCTTTGTATTCTCCCTTCTCTCCAACGTCTCATCCACTGGGCTCATAATTCCAACTGCAGGACTCGGGGTAAATAATAACAAAACAGATTTAAAACACTAGGGATGGACTTCCACGCTATAAGTAACGATATGTTTTTTCTTGACACACTACCTCATTTGGTTGGGGGAGGAGGAGAGGCAGCTACTTGATTTGAACTGGCTTTCCAAGGCGCTACTTCATTTGCATAATTTTTCTTGTCTATGGTGACGCTCTGGTTCGGGGCAGTTCACTGGTGTCTGCATGGTACTGGTGAAGGATCACATAGCCCAGCACAGCCCTGGTTGGCTTTAATATTGGTATGAAGCCCTGGCCATTGCTCTATAGCATGACGATAAATCCAATCCTGGGGCCAGATAACTCTTATCTCGCTGACCCGACTGCTCACGCCTGCTTTCGTAATCTCGGTTTACCCATCCACGTCGAATAAGGAGAGGAAAAAAAGAAAAGGAAAAGAGGAAAGGGGTTTCTCTCTGCTCTTCCCTTTTTTGTTGTGGCTGCTAATGCCTGGTGCATGGCAGGGCGCAGTCTGCTGCTGCTGCTTCACTCAGCCAGCCCTGCCTTTTAAACTTTTTCCCCTGGATTACTGCTTTGATCGATTTCGTCGCTGAATGAGAAAATATTGCTCGCTGCTGTGCATTCGTCGTCAGAGGATAAGGTAAGCAGGCCAGAAATAGGCTCCCTCGGTTGTAAATGGCGGAGTTTGTGTGTCGTGCGGTGATTTATCACCGTATGACTTAGATCTCGGTTCAGGAAGAGTTCACACACACAGTCAGGCAGCCAGATTTCTCCAGCGTGGAGCAGAGAGCTGCGCGCACAGCTCAAGTCTGTCTTTTGTCTCTCTTTCTCTTGCCATTTTATGACTATCGCCATGTCGCGTCTGGAGATATTCACCGCAGAGCTTTCTGGTATCTTTTCCAGGTCATGAGATGGTGGAGACACCTTCTTTCAGTCTGCGGTTTAGCTGCGCTGAGGGCTCATTTTTCTACTGATTTGCTTCTTGTTTTGCTCCCATGCAAAACCCCAGTGGTGTTCGACGTTTCACATTACTTATTTCAGCTCAATTTATGAAAATGCGCTCACAGTCCATATGTATAGAAGATCCATATCCTCATATACCCTTGGACTGGGAAATTAAGTTAAAGTTTGATTGCATCCTACAGACAAACGTCGTTAATGTTGTTCTCAGTTTTTTACTATCAGACACAATAGCAGGCCCTTTTAGTTTCAGTAGCTAAATTTATTTAACATGTTGCAATAAGTTTGTATTTGTCTAATTTCTATATTGCTTTATATAACAGTAGTTTAATGCTTTACTTGAAATTATTGACTATATTTCATAATTTTGTACATTATAATAATAATAATAATAATTATTATTATTATCATGGCGCCTTGTATTAAACTATTTTTTCAGTCCACTAACTATTCTACTATTTTATTAGTAACGTCACATTATTAAGAAAGTGACCTGCTGCGTCGACTGTAGTTTAAAGTATCTCTAATAATCTTTCTGAGGCGGATCCCCGAGGTTACCTGCATGAGTTACGGTGCTTCAGCAGCAGACTCTGGGTGTGCCGTCCTCGCGTCTCCATGCGCCTTGGAACCGGGGGCTCGGTCTCTCCCCCCGAGCAGAGCCGTGCCGTGCCGGCCCACTGACCCCTCATATATCACCGCGACGGGCCGCCGCACAGGCAGCACCAACAGCAGTCATTACTACCGGGCCTGCGAGGAAAAGTTCACACTCTGGTCATGGAGATGCACGGATGCCCGCCCGGTTTTTCAGGTTTCCTCGTGGCTCTTTCCATTTATCTTGCAGCACGCAAAGACAGACAGAAAAAGAAAGAAACGAAAACAAAAGAAAAAAGAGAAGGAGAGAATGCGGTTGTTTATGGTTTGTGCCAGGTGGCTGTTCACTGAAGGAGGCTATTTTTTAACTAATGGTGAAAAAACAAAAATGCTCTGAAACGTTTGTGGGACACGGGGGATGTTTTCAGCTGCTACAAGGAAACTAGATCCACTGTTGACAGCCCTGTTGGTAGAATAACAATGTAACAGAAATATTATTTTCCTGTGTGGTAACCCACTAACAAGCTTTCCCTGTACCCCCCCACCCCCCCACCCCCCTCCCCCTTGCACTTAAAGCCCTTTTCTTCATACTGTAACTCTGTATTCAGTTTTTATCGTTGATAGTATCAAAGGTTTAAAATGCCATGCAGTTTCTTGTTAGGTCCTAAAAATAATTTAGCAATGTGAAATGCTTTTGAAAAAAAGGTCTTTGTTTTAATGTTGTTTGGCACAGATGGTAATAGAAGGTTAGTTCGTGCCTTTGTGCCCTGTGTAAGCCATAAGGTAAACGGTAATAGTCTACAGGACTGTTGGCCCTATCTTGCCTCCATAGTCTCCAGTGTCAGCCTTGTATTGAAAAGTAAGATGGATCGCCACCATTTCTTCTCCTCACAGTGCTTCTTGTAACCCTAGGTTCACCCGAGGAGGCCATTGGCGGAGAGGCGTCACGTGACCACGGGGTGCCAATGTTATTCTACACGGGTGTCAAGACCCTGTCAGTTTCTGAAATAAATATTGGGAAACGGCGAGATGCAAAAGGCAACCTACTACGACAGCTCCGCAATTTACAGTGGCTACCCATATCAAAGCGCAAATGGCTTCAGTT
Organism: Paralichthys olivaceus; assembly: GCF_024713975.1. NCBI lineage: Eukaryota > Metazoa > Chordata > Actinopteri > Pleuronectiformes > Paralichthyidae > Paralichthys > Paralichthys olivaceus. Next base: position 12,362,850 of record NC_091112.1, on the reverse strand, counting down.
ATGATGCCAATCAGGTCCAATATCCCCGGGCCTCTCATGTGGAAAGTGAGTACCATCGACCTGCCTGCTCCCTGCAGTCTCCTGACGGCTCCGTGGCGCTGCAGAAGCCGGGGGAGATGGCGGAGGGCTGCGACAGGACCACAGCCATTCAGGCGGCGCAGTCCCAGGTCCATCCCGAAAGCAATCAACCGCAGGTGCCGGTGTCAGGTCCGCCCCCTCCCTCACAATCCCCCGGTGCTATCAGCCAAAACGCGAGCAACGGGTCCAGCCAGCCTGGTGCCAAGAACGACTCACCGACCTCCAACGCGCGCGGCAAACAGATCTTCCCCTGGATGAAGGAGTCCCGTCAGAACACCAAGCAGAAACCCACCGGTAGCACCAGTTCAGGTACCTGGAACCTAAACACTGCTGCTACTGACACACACACACACACACACACACACACACACACACACACACACACACACACACACACACACACACACACACACACACACACACACACACATAGAACTTGATAGCCCATGACCGCAAAGTTACATAAGTGTTGTTGAGGGAGCACAAAATACAGTGTGGGTGGCTGAGCAGGTATAGGAGGGAGGGGTGGGCAAATCCCAACAGGACAGCAACAGCTCATTTCATTTCTGTGCCAGTGTCAGAGAGCTCCTTGTTTTATTATATTGCACTATATTTATATAATCTTTATTAATTCTGTAGGAAACATTGTTCACAAGAAAAGGCCCACAGGGTGTAATCAACACCTCATATCACACATGAACAAGTGCTGAATCTATTGTATTCATATCCACTTTGTAAAGGAGATTGTTTGTTTTTTTTTCAAATCTTTTATAGTCTTATTAACTTATCGTTTATCTCATTCTCCAAAGTGCCAGTGAAGACTTTATACTGCAGGGTTTATTCACGTGCCTCAACATTGGAAGTAGGTTCCACCATTTGTCGACTCTGTGCCCTGCATCTGACCTGTCCTTACTGTAAACACGCACCTCCACTGATCACATAATGTTCCCGGAGAGACAACAAACAAACACGCACAACAGTTGTTCAGGTTGTCCTGCTGTTTTATTAGTGGGAGGCTTTGTGGGTCAGAGGGTGGCGAGTGTTGGGGGTATGTTTATTTATATATAACCAAATTAAGAAATTAGAGGTGCTTATGACCTCTTCCCACACATTTTGTGGTTTATAGTTATATTAAGGAAATAATTTTAGGCTACGTGATACCTATAATGCAAAGTAGCACTGCATAGTCACGTGTCTTCATTTTGATTTATGTTTGGAAAGGCATTTTCATTACTTTTTAACAGCCCGTAAAAGTGCTAACATTTATGGAAAGCTCTTTACGCACGTTTTACGCACGTTTACGCAAGCCACATGCTGCTGTTTTGACGAAAGGAAAACTTGGTGGGTCAGAGTGGGGAGTTTGTGTTTTAATGATCTTCACTGAAATAGACCTAATTTAAATTTAAGAGATGCTATTTTCCCAATTATAATTTTTCGCACCAACTGCAAAGCATATTTGGAACATGTAATCCTAGGGTTCCGTATATAGAACGTTTGTGATTAGTTCTTGACATCACAATGAGGTGCAGACATGTATGAAAGCACCTTTAAGCACAGTTGCAAATCCTATTTGGGTCAGGATGGAGCTAATCTAAGATTCAGAGTTGCTCGTTTCCATAGATTTTATAAATTATCTGGGCATTTTTGTAACGATCTTAGATTCAGTCACCCACAGTAGGAGCCTGAAATAGGACGCAATATGGCGCCTTTTATTATGTGAAGGTGTTTTCATACATTTTTAGCGATTCTAAAAGCGCTACCGTTCATATTTTACGCACGTTTGGATAACGACCTGGTAAACGTCAGGCGGGGGGGTTGTTCTTTTTTTGAGGGTGGGGGGTTATTTATACGCCACCAATAGATTCAGAGATGCTCACTTCTTATGGTAAGTTACATTTACTCCTCTACAGTGGATGGAGGCAAAGCAGTGTCGGTGGTGTGATTAATGTCTGTGCAAGTGTTTTTATTAGTTTTAACAACACGTTGAGGTGCTGACATTTATGAAAAGCAACAATAATCCTGCATTTAGTACACACCAGCCTCTCTTACAAATCATAACTATAGCCTTTAATTCTAGATTTTATTGCAATAATCACTGTTGTTAGCAGTGATTGTCCTACATACAGTACGTGGGAATCCCTAATGCCACGTGCTAACTTTTTCATCTCTGTAACATGAGGTCAGGATGCGTCTGCTGCATTCCTCTTGCTCCAGGTCTAGGCGACAGGTAGGGAAATTTATTAAGTGTTGGCCGTCTGCCACGGCGGTAAGTAGACCAACACCTTGCTATTCTGCAGCCAAGCTCCAGCCCTCTTGGAAGGGGAGGCTTATCAGTGAGGGCAAGGCGAGCTGCTTTATACACCCCGAGGAATACATAATGCTTGTGTTTGCATTACGCGTGTGCTCGCTGTGTGACTACGGGGGAAGATGGGGGTCAAAATGTTTTAGTGGTAAATCTGAGGATACCTGGCACCAGAACCAGCACTGACTCACTACCCTTTTCTGCTTTGCTGTAACTGTAGGTGCAGTATGCATACATTGATTGTTAATTGTCTCATGGAGCCCTGATGATAACCCTCGTGTTTAGCAGGAGGGTGTAGATTAATCAAAATGTTGTGATGTATTTCAGGCGCGCACATACACATGCGCAGTACTGGAACACATATTTATCTAGTAAAGTGTTCCCCACCCTTTTTGATGGTGGGGAGGTTTGTTATCAGCTGTGTGCGTGTTGCCACACGGTATTGCTTTCACTCTCACTTTCCTGCCTCTACCTCTGTACCTCTCCCGCTCTGTCTGTCTGGATTACTGACTGACACCCTCCTCTCCTCCTCCCTGACAGTGGAGAGTTGCCCCGGAGACAAGAGTCCTCCGGGGTCAGCGGCATCGAAGAGGGCCCGGACAGCTTACACCAGCGCCCAGCTAGTGGAGCTGGAGAAGGAGTTCCACTTTAACCGGTACCTCTGCAGACCCCGGAGGGTGGAGATGGCGAACCTGCTCAACCTCACCGAGAGACAGATCAAAATCTGGTTCCAGAACCGCAGGATGAAATACAAGAAGGATCAGAAGGGCGTCGGTATGATGCCTTCCCCTGGGGGACAGTCCCCGCGGAGCCCCGTGGGCCCGGCCTCCAGCGGTGGCGGAGGATACCTCAACTCTATGCATTCTCTTGTAAACAGTGTTCCTTATGAATCCCAGTCGCCGACGTCTTACAATAAACCGCATCAGAACGCGTACGGTATGGCCACGTCATACCCCCCTCCTTTGAACAGCTCCCTCAACAACTGCCCGCCCTCCCAGAAGAGGTATCCCGGGACCGACTCGGCCACGCCCGAGTATGACGCGCACCCTCTCCAAGGCAATGGCAACTACGGGACGCACATGCAGGGCAGCCCCGTTTATGTCGGCGGAGGCTACATCGAGTCTATGCCCAACTCCGGGGCCTCGGTTTTCGGTCTGACCCACCTCCCGCACCCGCCGTCCGCAAACATGGACTATAATGGAGCAATCACAATGGGCAACAGTCAGCATCACGGAGTGTGTGATCCGACACCGACGTACACAGACCTTACGCCGCACTACTCTCAGGGAAGAATCCAGGAAGCGCCCAAACTGACGCATCTGTAGCGGTGGCGCAGCTCGGATCACTCCGCCCATTGTCTTACCCACCTACAGACACATTACCGCTTTGTTTCTGCGCCTCCTCACGGCTTCCACCTCCTCTCCGCTTTTGTTTATGTTTTCTATAGTTTTGATGTGTGAAGTAGCGTAGGATGAATAATCACGACTTGCTTGGATTTTTCTCTATTTGCTCGTGTCATTGTCTTTCAAAGACCTTTATCTGGGCTGTAGGACTCTAGAGCGGGAGGGAGGGGGGGCACAGTATATGCATAGGCCTATTTAATCTTTTTGTTTTTTTAAATCTTTTTTTTAAAGCTGAAACGCAAACAGGGTATTATGAACGTATGTTAGTCATTTTTAATGTGAATTTGTCCGTCTTTTTATTTATCCGCAGTTGAAGAATTGTGTTATGCATTTTGTTGCACTTGTGAAAGGATCCTTCAGGAGCCACGAGCTCGGATTATGAGGGAAACACATTTTCAAAAAGAAAAAAAATCAAGGGTCATGAGTTTAAACGCAGCCCCCTTGTTTTTGTTTGGTTCTATTGGACTTTTTCTAATGTTATTTATTTTGTTTGGTGTTAAGATAAGAGTCCTTTAGTATTATTTGACACCCCTGCAATCGTTGTGTGGGGAGAAGGTTGATGGATAGTAGCGTCTCGGCCCTCTACATGTAGTCTGCCGCTCCCCAGCAGCAGCGGCACCATGTTGGTATTATAGCCTATGTTTCCATTTTTTTTTCTTCGAGGAGGTATTTTGTTTTTCTCCACCAATGTAAAATCAATCAGTCATGCAATAAGTGTGGAAGGACAAGGGACACACGTTAGCAGTTTCTTTATTGAAGAAAAAAAAGGAACAGACCATCAATTTTCTTTTCGATGTCATACATTCCATGCTGCTCCAGTTCGAAGAAATGAATAAAAATAATTGAAATATAATTGTAGCATATTCTTCAGTTTTAAGTCCAAACGCATCCCATCACAAAATCAAATACAAAGCAGCTTAGAAATAAAATTCTAATATTTAATCATTCAGTTTTATTATTGTTAAAAATGTCATCCTGGTATTAAAGATGATAACAGAAAAGCAAAAATACATTTAGGATAATAACAATGATTATTATAATAATAAAAAAATGAATAGGACAATCTATATGTTTGTTATTTACGCACACAAAAAAGTAGAATTATTTGCCATAATCAACATTCAGTATTCTACATTCGAAAAGAAATGGCTGCAGATAAAAGCTCCTCAAATGTTTTTTCTCTCCTCTTGATTCGACGTGGAGAAAACTCGGGTGGCCCTCTCCCCTCCTCTCATCTGCGTGGGCACATCCATAATAATAAAAGAAAAATGTCAGCCGGGACCTTCTGGAGATTCTGCAGGAAGACAACAAGCTAAATGAGAAGTCGTTTGAAAAATAATTCCCTGATATGTGCAGTCAGTCAAATGCGGGCATGGCTATAAACCGGCTGGATTGGAATCATGGCGGGATCTTATTGGTCTCATTACGCCACAGATTTACAGATGCCAACGTTAAAATCCAGGATGGTTACAGCAAAGGAAATTATTAGTGGAAAACTAAAAACCTAAACGAAATATTCCTTTGTGCAATTTACTGAAATGAAAACGCTGTGTAGAAATTACCATACATTTATAGAATGTGGACTTATTTTCATGATTTGCAGGTATTTCATAATATTAATGAAATTCCCAAATACAATCCAGACCCCCTTGGAGCAAAAATTCTTCTTTTGTTTTCGAATATCATTTAGATTTCCTGGGGAAAATGTGTCTTTAATTTGTTGGGTTTTACCCAGAGTTTTCTACCATTCTTCTCAAATGAGTAAAAAAAAAACCTTTTGTGCCATGTTCAGTTTTCATGACTACAATATGTGTGCAGTATTATTTGTTCTCACTGATTTTGCACCAAGAACCAATTCCCAGCCTAGATCTGATTGATATAAGAGGACATGGACATACTAACCCTGACATATGGTTAGCAGGGAAACCTAGAACAATTGAACCATGGTGTGTCAAAGCAGGAAAAAAAAACTGATGCCTCGAGTATTTCTGCATCCATCACACACACACACACACACACACTCGCACACACACACACAAATACACGCGCACACACACAGCAAGGCAATGATTTGACCCATATGCGCCATTTACGCAGGTAAGGCAGACACACCGCGTTTTAACCAAAGCAAGGATATGTTTTTCTTTCATTGCACTTCTATCCATGGGAAAGTGCTCCTAAATCACTCCTGCTGTAAAAGACAAGTGTGTAGGACAGGCTGGGGTCCACTAAAAGCCGCCACCCACTCCTCTCCTTGCACACAAAGCCTGTGCGTAATTCCAAAAAAGCCATCCATCTCTCCCCCCTGGCAAGTCTGTCCCTCACCACACGATCAGCTCCGTGCACAAACCTGCTCGTCCACCAAAACGACAAATACTATATTGTGTAAATACCAACTCACAATTCAAAGATAAAAGCCAGGTGGAGAAGCTTCACCCTGTACTCACCGATGGCACATTATCGCCTCCCCCCCAAAAAAGAAAATGGTCGCATCTTGTGGAGCTTATTTATCTATTAAAACATCCCTCCAGCGACAGCCTCGGCTATAACTGCGAACAGAAACTGGTTCTAATCTGAGTGGCCAGTGTTTCTCGCCGCTTCCTGGCTGCATTTGATCCGGGGGAGAGTTAGAAGCCTTAAATGTGTTGTGAGGGCACCGAGCTGTCAGACCTTTTGGCGAGTAAGATTGATCGCGCGCAGGCTTCCAGGACTCTTTGTTTGGTATATAAGCAACAAACTGAGAGAGAGGCCTACCACTTCTCCTCTTCCTCTCTCCTCTTACTAACCAAGCCATATTTTTTTAATGCTTTATGAAAATAAAACATGTGCAGCTTGACGAATAACATCCCAAATATGGCTTTCACAGATTATTCTGGAAGAGCTATACAAACCAAACGCTGCAGGGTAGAACCATTCAATAACAATTCCATCGAACACTACAAATGTACTCGTTTTACTCGGTCGATCATGAAGGTGTTGGTGTTTGCTTATAGTTGCAATTCCAGGTATAGAGCTGATACTGGAAATACAGTGGGAAGCCTCTCTCAGTATTGTAGCCACTGTGGTGCTAGAAGACCCCTGCTATTACTTTTGGATTTTTCACTTTCAATGCAATAATTGAGAAAATTCAAAAATATTAGGATGGTGTTCAAAAGAGGGAAATAATTATGACATCTTGCTTGTGGAAAAAATCTAACTATTGCAATCACAAAACAAAGACTTCCTGTGTGTTTGAAGCTAGTCTTTGTGATAATGTGCGCAAACATGGGCGCGCATGACCTCCTTAAAAGTGTGACCTTATGTGGAGTAAACGAAAAACACCTATGTTTTAATATCACATTTCTACAACCGAAAAGAAACAGCCTGTAATAAAACACCAGTGATTGTGAATGCGAATGTATGCAGTGTGTATCTGCTGCTAAGTTTCCCTGCACTGTTTGTAAATGTTAAACTGCTGTTAGGGGATGAAATGGCCTGAACGTTGTCATATCCGTCAGTATTAACTTAATGGATGGGCGTTTTATTACAACACATGTCGATGGATGCGCAGCATATTTCATTATTATGCACCTCTGAAGAATCACAGCTATTGTGGAGACCACACTCACTGAGCTGGGCTGGATTTTGGGGGTTAGTTTCTGTCCAGATGTCTCAATATCAGTTTTTTGGGGTTTGTTGCTTTTTCACCTCAGGAGCCTGCCTCTTGCCTATATGAATAGCTACTGGCGTGAAATGTGTGTGTGTGTTAGTGTGTCTGTGTGTGTCTGTGTGTGAGTGTGGTGGGGGCGTTCTCCACTGACATCCTCAAACAATACGAGAAAGAGGAGTGCACGAATCCGCGCACCCTAGGCTGGGCTCCTTCCCTGTAATAGTGAGCGTCAGCCATTCTTAAAAACACACATTTTGTCGCTTAGTGGACTGGACTGGAGGGGCCGAGAGGAGGATAAACTGAGCGGACAAAGATGTAAATAAAAACAGTCGTCTCCCAGCAGAGCGAGGCGTTCTTCATCCGAGTTTTTGGATCAATCAGGCAGACACTGGCTTCTTTTGATTAAACCCCAAATTGTCATTGGGCAGAGGTAATCATGTGACAGGCAATTCGGTCCAATTTCAACCTTGTCTCCATGAATTCAATAGTTTAATAGTAGCTCGGTCCCCATACGGCCGTAATCAGTGATATAGAAAAAAACCACCACGAGATTTTTTAATGATTTTTTCTTCCTCGTCCTCGCTGAGCCGCAACATTTATAAAAATACGCGTGCAAACTTTCCTCGGCTCTCAGGGAGCGGAGATGAATTACGAATTCGAGCGAGAGAGCGGTTTTATCAATAGTCAGCCGTCGCTTGCTGAGTGCCTGACATCTTTCCCCCCTGTCGCTGATTCATTTCAAAGTTCATCAATCAAGAGCTCGACGCTTTCACGCCCGACACTGATTCCTCCTCCCTTTGAGCAGACCATTCCCAGCCTGAACCCGGGCCATCCGCGGCACGGCCGGCCCAGACACAGCCCCGACGGATGCAGCCAGCTGCCCACCGCCTCCTTACCCCCGGAGTACCCCTGGATGCGGGAGAAGAAAGCCTCCAAGAGGAACCACCTGCCAACCTCTACCGCGACCACTATCTCCAATGGACCCGTGTGCTTTTCCCCAAAAGGTGGGTGATTTCTGCAGCACTTTCTGCATAACTCCTATTTAGTATCTGTTGCTAAATTTCTGCCCTGAGGCCCTTCCTTAAAAATACATCAACAAATACAGCTAGAATCGTTCGGTTTTGAAAGATTTATGACCATTGTTGAATTGTGTATCAATGGAGAAAAAAAGTTTAGGGTAAAGTTTGGATGATGCTAGATGATTTATTCCTCTAGTCGTAGCAGAGTTTTGATGTGTGACAGTAATGAAGAGTGATGGAGTGCCGTTGCCGAGGAGGGCAGCTGAAGCATTCATTAGTATCCCACACCAGCCTGGACCTCACTGCTTTTATATCGCACCGTGTTCGCTTCACACTGAACATATTTTATGCGTAAAACGATCTGATCGGTATCTTTACGCAGGGGTGATTTTTAGATAAAGGGTGAAAAGGTTTAAGAGACTGGGTCAGTAGCTCCAGCGGCCATTTTGCTGCAGCAAAGTGCCTGAGCTACACTCTCTCTCTCTCGTGGTTTCAGACAGCCTCAGTGCTAGATTCACGGTCGCTGACGGGACTTATGCAACTGTTGTGCCCTGCGTTTTAATCCCTTTCTACCGTGGTGCTTGTTTTCCAGGCTCGCCTGAGATCGTGGAGAGCGCCGGGGGAGGAGGGGGCTCTCGACGGCTGAGGACGGCGTACACCAACACCCAGCTGCTGGAGCTGGAGAAGGAGTTCCACTTCAACAAGTATCTGTGCCGGCCGAGGAGGGTGGAGATAGCGGCGCTGCTGGACCTGACCGAGAGGCAGGTTAAAGTCTGGTTCCAGAACCGGCGCATGAAGCACAAGAGGCAGACCCAGAGCAAGGAGAACCACAACGGGGAGGGGAAAGGGCAAGGCGCCGAGGACGGAATCCACAGCGACGAGGAGGACGAGGCCCCCCTGTACGAGCGAAGCGGGGCCCTGCTGGAGAGAGATACCTGCTCCTTTCAGAACAACTCCCTCGGCTCCGCGCAGCAGCTCCACAATGGAGAGTCCATGGGCTTTGCTGCTGCGCCGCTGAACAGCAATGACAAAAATCTGAAACATTTTCCCAACCCGTCACCCACTGTTCCGGGCTGCATGTCAACAATGGGCCCTGGCTCTGCATCTGGCCCGGACAATGGAGACAGTCCCCCGGCCCTGGATGTTTCTATACACGACTTTCAGCCTTTCTCCTCGGATTCCTGCCTGCAGCTCTCCGACGCGGCCTCACCGAGCCTGTCAGAGTCTCTGGACAGCCCCGTGGACATTTCCACGGACAGTTTCTATTTTTTCTCGGAGTCCTTAACTACAATCGACCTGCAGCATCTAAACTATTAAACCAATCACAATAACTTTTATTTTCCTTTCTCTTGGGACATTAAATATCAGGCTACGGTGGTATTAACTCTGATGTTATTTGTATATGCGGCACATTTATTCTGTTGATATTTGACTGGCGATTAATTCAAGGTAAGGATGAAATTGAATCACTGAAGTAGCTCTACTCCAACGTGGCTTGTAATTACCATATCAAAATGATCTCTTGGAATGGAAATTATGAGTGTATGTGAATAATAATACAATATTAGGTCTATGGAACCTGCTCATTTTTATTTTTGTATAGCTTCCAATGTCTTGGATATTTTTGTTAGAATACAATTAACTTGCTACGATCTTTTTTCTCTCTGGTGTTTTGAGTAATTTCTTTTTCTATTTACAGGCTGAAGACTTATCGACTATTTGCATTATTCATGTGGAAAAAAAATAAAATATGCAAAATAAAAGAAGTAGGGCACAGGAAGATAGAGACCATATGCAAATCCTAACAACAGGTTGGTAATGAATATAAAAAGTCTGGCCCCGCACTGAGTTGTGAAGGCACACACTCGTTTGAATTGTACTTGTATTGTATAATTTAATTTTCAGTGAAATTAATTTTGTTTAGTGATAGATAGAATACCCTGCCTCTTCACGAAATAACCACGAAGTCAATTTTCTTATTTGAAACTTTGAAGGTGAACTTTATAAATGATCAGTATCAGTACAATTACTATAAAATATCTGCAAATTAGCTGTTAATTTGCAAATTATTAGTGCTAATAATTTTGAGAAATTACTTTTGAAAACATTTACATTTTCTCAGGTTAGTCAAGAAAACTTTAGACCGTTTATAGAGAAACTAATATAAATTATTTCTGTGCTCACCCTCAAACTTTAGGAATAAAAAAAGTGCATATAACACCAGCACGGATCTTAAGCATGACAGGGCTCTTAACACTGTGTGCATGTTGCTGGCGAATACCGGAGCCATGTTTGCCTTCAGGAGCTCATAAATCACTCCGTGGCATGAATGAGGCGGACATTAAGGAGACCAATTGTGGCGTAATGTGCACAAATAAAACCCCACTTACATTTTCATATGGGACTCCCCAATTCCTACGCTAAAAGGGGCTGAGTCTCTGCGTGCGTTTGGTAATAATTCATTTTTATAGCTTGTTTAAACACGGCTCCTGGCTCGGCGACAGCGGCACCAGTAGCAGCCCCGCTCAGGTTAAGAGGCTGCAAGTCTTAAGCCCGTGCATAAAAGTAGATCCGAGTCAAAACAGACTGAATGAGATTGACTAAGAATAGCTCATTTAACTGTAGACTGAGAATCATTACTTTTGGCTAACTTTGTCTGAAAGACTTAGCAACACTATTGGTGCATCAGTTAGTGTTAAGTTATCTTTGAGTTCAATATAGGATTATGGTTGCTCTTGCCCTATTGTATTGCGCTTGGGTTGACTTATTGAAATCAGTAATTAGCCCATGCACAGCTTTCCTCAATGAGTTTTTCCACTTTAACAGATGTGTGTGTGTGTGTGTGTGTGTGTGTGTGTGTGTGTGTGTGTGTGTGTGTGTGTGTGTGTGTGTGTGTGTGTGTGTGTGTGTGTGTGTGTGTGTGTGTGTGAACAAGAAAAACCACCGGTTGCGACACATGGCCTACATGCGCCGATCGATTAACAAACTCATCCATACGTGCGCAAATTCATAAACTCCGTGAGTCCAGCGGTTTATTGAATAATCTAGAAGCCATGAACAGCCCATCGATTGGCTGAACGTTAGTCTATATTGCATGGGAAAGTGGAGAATGTGGGTACATGCGACTGTGTATGTGTGTATAAGGAGTGGGGTATATAGGGGTAAAAGGAGGGGGCTGCTCCTGCACCAGCACTGCTTGATTACAACCACAAGGGCCGGCGTAACCAAATCATTCCGAGACAGCGCGCCTATTCTGAGCACATGTGTTCACACAAAGAGCCAAGAGAGCTCCAAGGCCAGGCCTGGCGAAGTTTGCACACAGAGACAAGGGAGACAGTGGGTCCTCTGCGCCCACTCGGCCGCAGAGGCAGCTGGGAAGACAGGGAAGGAGGGGGAAAGGAGAAGGGAGGGGGTGGGGTGTGTAGTATTGACCCCTCTGCGCTTTTTTTAAACTGGTGGGAACTTTGCTCTTCACTTCCTGTGTACACACAGATGAAACCTTCAACCTGTCCATCTATCTTTAATCATAAGCTTATTGATCCACATGGGGAGTACACAATGAATAAAAAGAATAGAATAAAAATAGTATACCTGTATAAGACATTTGAATAATATCTATCTATCTATCTATCTGTCTGTCTATATGTCTATCTGTCTGTCTGTCTGTCGGTCTGTCTATTTAATCGTATAATAATATAATTAATATTATTTGACCACATGCCACCAGAGGGGGCGCTCATCTCTCCATCCTATACTAAATTCCTCCCTCCCTTCTCCCCTCCTTCTTCCCTCCCCACTCTTTTCCTTCCTCAGTGAGAGGTTGGACTCGCTGCTGCATGTCTCCCTCCCACACACATACTCTCTCCCCCTCCCTTCTCTCTCTCTCTCTCTCTCTCTCTCTCTCTCTCTCTCTCCTCTGAGCGCTTGCCTTTCGCGGCCATCCATTTCTCTAACAGCTTGATTTGATGAACTTAACAGGATAATCAGCCCACACTTGCACCTCCGGCTATATACGAGCGCATTATAGCTCCACGACGCATTATCAGATCATTTGATCATTATATACATGCATAATGAATACATGTGGGGGCAACATCAGAGTATAGCCCATGATAGTAGACCTCATGACCCCGGCTGAGGCAAAAATTAATACCACATCATCTTAATGTCCAATATGTTGTCTCGTCGTTACATCACCTGCGACCCCCCAGCAAGTGTAGTGCCAAACATCTCTAATGCGACCTTGATGAGGGAGGAACACATAGTTATAAAAGAGCTGAAATACTTTTCTGTCTGCATGTGTCTGGAGTGAAACCTCCCTGACTCTCCTTCACTGTCAAACTGGGGCAATATTTGCTGAGCAAATCCCTCACAGTGTTAAAGCGTGAAACAGAGGAATGGGACACTGATAGCCCTCAGATAGCCTGTGGCAATGACACGCACGCAAACACACACTCACACACACGCACGCAAACACACACTCACACACACGCACGCAAACACACTCACACAAACAGACAGACACAAACACTAAGCCATCCATCCAGGAGAGAATGACACTATGCATATGACAGCATGGGCTAATACAGTTACACACTGGTCACACATACACACACACACACACACACACACACACACACACACACACACACACCTATTCTCCTAATCCAAAAATAGTACCTGAAGGTCAGGTGAGGTCGTCCACTTGGAGAAAGGTTGCAGCGTTAATCTTTCCACGGGCTGCAGAGCACACAACATGGGGTTAGAAGACGCCGTGTGTGTCGTTCCCCCGCTCTCTATGCGACCCCGGAGCTGTCCGTCGCCGTTTGCCTCCCAGCTCATTGTTTGCTCGGCTAATACATTAGTGGCGACGCGCGTCACCTTGATCGACGAGCGCCTGGAATTTAAATAGCCACTCAAACACCAATCTGTCACCGGCTACGGGGATAAGGACAAGTGTCTCACTGGCTGACCCGGGCCCACGTGACGGCACCCGTTCATTGATATCGGCCCGTGCGCCCCCCTCCTTCCTCTGATAAGGACAGAGTATAGGTAAAGGTTGGCACGGTCACTCAGGGTAAGAGAGGAGTGAAGAAGAGATCAGAGGGTGTCTGTAGAGACGGACTGTCCCTCGGTCAAGGTAGGACAATGCTACAATGAGCAGCTTCCTTGACTACACGGTGATGAGCGGCGAAGGTGGCTCATGCTCTGTCAGGGCTTTCCACTCGGACCACGGGATAACAACTTTCCAGTCCTGCGCAGTCACAGTTAACAACTGCGGCGCGGATGACCGTTTCATGGCGAGCAGGGCTTCCCCTGACGGCATTCCTCACCAGCCGGGGTCATACCAATCTACTGCGGGGTCTCTGGGTCTCGCCTATGGGGCCCACCCGGCCTGCAGCTCCAGTTATGGACCCCAAAGTTTCTGTGCTACGTACAACCCCTACGCTCTCAACCAGGAAGTAGACTCCACAGCTGGATTTCCTCAGTGCGGCCCACTGATGTACTCGGGGAACATTTCCTCCCCAATGGTCTCTCAGCATCGCCAAGGTTACAGTGCCGCCCCCCTGGGCCAGCTGCAGTATGCCCACGCTGCCTACGGTGGCGGGCACGAGCAAGCAACCCCTTTTCCCGGGTGCTCAAACCCGCTGTCACCTCTGCACGCAGCCCACCTGGAGGCTTGCTGCTCACCTCTGTCTGAGGCTGCGTCTTCTGCACAGACCTTCGACTGGATGAAAGTGAAGAGGAACCCACCAAAAACAGGTAGGTGCCAAGTGGTACCAATGTCACTGTAATATCTGTTAACATCACCTGCTTAAAAGTGACCCAAACTCTAAGGGGTGCGAGAGTTTAACCGTGCCATGTTGTTGAATTGAAATTGGACACTGCCAACTTCATAATTTGTTGTGCTGTTATGTTATGTGAAAATACTGAAAATTGAAAATACATCACATTGCGCAGAGAGGCCCAGTGGCAGCAGAAATCTTATAGTATTAACATTCATATATTACATCCTGTCATTGCTTGACTGCTGCGTAAAAGTTGCTCCCATAAGTCGTTGATGTGTTGTGCGCAGAGAACATGCAGGGCAGCTATCTCTTTTCTTGCAAGTTCACAGTGATTGTTTTCTCTGTCTGCAGGCAGGTCCGGGGAGTACGGCTTTGGGGGTCAACCGAACACCGTCCGGACCAACTTCACCACCAAGCAGCTAACGGAGTTGGAGAAGGAGTTCCACTTCAACAAGTACCTGACGCGGGCACGGCGCGTAGAGATCGCTGCTGCGCTGCAGCTGAACGAGACTCAGGTGAAAATCTGGTTCCAGAACCGGAGGATGAAGCAGAAGAAGCGGGAGAAGGAGGGGCAGCTGCCGGCCAAAGCCTCAGCCTCCGAACCGGGAGAGAGCAATCAAGAGAAAATGGACGATGCTTCATCTGAAAAGTCTATCTCAGCCCCGTCTACTCCTTCTCCCACATCCTCCACGCTGTCTTCCACGGGGGCTGATCCTTACTCTTCCAATTAACCACTGCCTCTTTACCTCTTTGGGCCACAGGCGGCCTGTACATACCAAAGCTCGTGTCCAGTGTATCAAAGCCAAAGTTCAGCTTGATGGATAACTTATATGAACATCCAGAATAAGTTACTGCACTATGGAACTTTGGACAATGATATGAACAATTCCTTGGTCATAGATTTGTTTTATATTGTATAACAAGAAAATTGCTGTCCAAGCAAATGTAGGTTGTTGTTTCAAATGTGTCCACTTTCTTTTGAAATTAGACATTGCGCTAAAACTATGGTGGTGCCAAAGATATCCAGCACCTTGCATACTCTAGCCTCTGACTGCTGCTGAATGGACCGATGTAAAGTCACAAAGACGCACACACAAACAAATACCTCATATGTGCCAAAGTTGTGCGTCATGGCCACGGCCAGGCTGATTGCACTGGATGTCGTCAATTAGGCATCACACAATCAAGGAGATGCCCTCGTTAATTAATCGTTATAGAGTGCATTGTTATCGTAGCCCTTAATCACTGTCACTTCTGTGTTCCAGGCCTGTGAGTCTGTTTGTCGCGACTGTCTGAATGTCTTATTGTGTGAGATTTGCATGATGCGTAATGCTTTCATGTAATATAAGCGGGACGCTGAGTTTTATCAGTCGGGGGAATCGGGCATTGTTGCCATGTATGTCCCAGGCTTTTATCTGTTGTCTATTTAATCCAGTGGATCACATGCAACGTGGTTTGTCCAGAGAGACATTTACGGGTCAATCATGAGTATTAAAGTGCGTTTACCTCTAAAAACTCTTCTCGTGTCGTTGTTGAGGTGTACAGTCTTTGGAGAGACAGAAGTAGACAGAGTTTTCAGATTAATTTTACGCACATCCTCCACTTAAATCCACCCATTGCAAAGCTCTCTCCGTGGCTTCACTGCTCCTGGAACAGCACGTTGTCTGATTCAGGCATCACAGAGTCTCTCAATGTATGCGGCCACGCGCCCTCCCGTCCCTGGGGGAAAGCGTTATTGGCATAAAAAACAGCATGTTTATCCATGGAGGAGATGAGGGCGCGTCATTTGAGATGACAATCTCATCGAGCCCTCGGCTTATTGAGGGGACAAAAAAGAATCTCGTATTGATTAAACATCGAGGTTAGGCTATCGACAAGGATGGGGGGGGGCCCACTGGCCCTGTCAGCGTAAACTCCTCAGTTCCCCCAAGTAACATGGAGGTGTCCTCACCTGATGTCATGAAGAAAAGTGAAAACATGCAGCACAGCCTGTCACATCTGCACTAACCGACACTTCAATTGGAGCAGTTATTCTGAGATGCCTGGTGTGTGACTTTGTAAGTTTTTTATATAGATCCATTAAATCATAGAATTGTGTCTAAGCCAGACACTGAAATTGAAATACTGTTTTGTCTGATATTTTCAACGTTACCTACATCCCTCTGCTCCATTTTCAAACCAAAGAAAAGGCGTTTCCTGCTTCTGTTGCTATTTTAATTCCTGGTGTGCAGGATGCGAGTCCATCCTGCCATAAAAGGAAAGACGCGTGATTAATGAGCGACGTTCACCTTTTACCTGGCGTCTACCTGCAGGAGCTGCTCTGTTGGATCTGTGGAGCCACGAAGCTGCAGCGCTCTAATTCACTGCAGGGAGATCAATGAGTGTAAGTTTAAATGGAAAGTCTTTTTTTTATATTAATCAAATTACACCGTTAACGTGACGTACCTCGTGTTTTTCTGCTTTCAGGACAAAGGCCGCACCTGTAACGAGGTTGGTTGTGAAACAGCACAGACCCTCATTGTGTTGTTTCGGTGTAAATAGAGACGAACGAGACTCGTTGCGAAGGAGCCTGATGTTAGTCTGAAAAATCTGGATGAGAATGTGGTGATAGAAAATCTCTTATTTACAGAGACAATAATGATGTTTATATCTGTACAAAAACGAAATATTCCATTTTAGTAATAATATATACTATCTATATCTTGATTTTAAACAAAAAGTTGGTGGTATTTTAAAGCAATGTTAATGTAAGCTATTCAATTAAATGGTAACTATAATACAATGGCATTGTAAAAACTTGTTTTAAGACTTTTAAGGCAAACTCAAATAATTAGTACTCGATTAAATCAGAATTCCTGCCTTTTTATTAAATAATTTAAAACATTTTACAATTATAACTGTAGAATTAATGATAAAGTTTAAACTGATAGATTGTGGATTTACTTATTTTATATAAATAACTAAATAATTAACATTATTTTGAACTGAAGAAAACACAATTTAAATGGCGGTTGCTATTTCACTGACTTATAATTCAGACAAAGAGTCAGACAAAGACAAAGGAAACGTTTTACTGAAGTTTTAACAGCTTGTAGTTTCATTTTGTTTTGTGACAAATTCGTTTTCATCGAATATCAAAAAATACCAAGAGTGGTGTTAGACATTATGTGGGTATTTGTATTATATAATAACCTTTTCACGAGTTGGATTAGTAACAAAATGTCAATCAGCAGCCAAATTGTAATATTTCCACAGCTGTCCCTCTAAATCAACACATCTGGTGTCCCACTATTTTGCCTGTAATTGCACATTTCTCTCTGTGCAATAAGGACTGACACAAATTTAGCCAAAAAGCCCACAAAAAGTTATTTTTCGTGTCTAATCTGAACAAAATTCTATATGTTAAATCTATTTAAGCGTGAATTACCTTTTTCCATCTCATTTCGTATTTCATTGAAACGTTAATTAAACGGTATGTTTGATTGCATTAAATACATTCTAGCATTTTCTTCTTTGAATAAACCCTTAAACAATAATTCTGAGAAGTTCCTTCTCCA
Source organism: Paralichthys olivaceus (assembly GCF_024713975.1). Lineage (NCBI taxonomy): Eukaryota > Metazoa > Chordata > Actinopteri > Pleuronectiformes > Paralichthyidae > Paralichthys > Paralichthys olivaceus. The sequence goes on along the minus strand of NC_091112.1, from coordinate 12,345,053 downwards.
CAGTCCTCTCTCAGGCCCCTGTGCGCTTTGCAGGAGCCACACACTGGAATTCGAAACGCAGCTGATCCTCAAAAGAAAAGCCCGGGGTCACCCTTCGGTCACACTTCGAGTTTGTTGTCCCAGCACCACCCAAACCTGAACACCAGTTTACAGACCGGCTCTGGACAAACACGCAGCCACAGAGTCCAGCCCCATGAGGACGGTTTGATCAAAACACTTCCACACTCGGCACTAAGCGATGAAATGACCTCAGCCATGTGAAATTTGGACGTGGTTTCTGGTCCCTGTACCGCCAGAGTCTGGCCCTGCGTGCACGGCTGATGGTTCCCATTAAGGCCCTCAAATAAACACCCGGACGATGACAGATGTTTGACACAAACCATTAGGGCTTTCTGAAAAGAAGGACGGACGTTTAAAGCTCTCGACTTTAAGAAGGTGACGCAGAAATGAATTCATCTGCGCGTCCTTGATGTGCCTGAAGTAGACGTGGGCCTGGTGCCAACCAGACGTTTGTGCCATGTGATTGGAACAGGCCTGGCACAAATTGAGGAAACTACTTTTCGACAGTAATTCCTTAAATTCTAATCTATAAAATTGAAACCGAAAGAGTTATTACACTGTTCTTCAGAAACGAAGGTAAATGTGAATGTATATTTGAAACACATTAATTTGTATTTTAAGTTGAATATTCTCCAGAAGAACTGGAGGGATAACTACAACCTTTTAATTATTACGCATGTTAACTTAAAAGATTTAATCATTTGTATGGGCTTGTTGAAAATAATTTACCAAATCGATGATTGGATTAATTGTACAGACACACACACACACACACACACACACACACACACACACACACACACACACACACACACACACATAAACACACACGTATATATTTTACTACTTTTTTTAATATAAGTTTTGTTAATAATTTCTATTTCTTTTACATATTTTTAGACCTGGTTTCATTATATAGAATGGGTCTTTACATTTTCAAGCATTACAATACCAAAATAATATTGATATTATTGTTAGAAGTTCCCATTAACTTAATCACATATATTTACCCATGTTAACATTTGTCGTTTTTACATTATAATAAACCAATAATAGTAATGACATTAACAAATGAAACAAAGCTTTTTAGAAGTTTTTATAATAACAGTAATTTGATGAATATTACTTTTGCATTTTGGACATTGTTAGGAACCATTTCACCTCGTCAAATATTTTTGCCATCAAACTTTATAAAGGAGAAGAACAACATGCTTCAGATGGTTAAAGCTTAAGTTTTAAATGCTAAATGACAAAAAACTTTAGGATCCCTCTGAAAATCACTGAGATGTAATATGATACATGGGCTCCTCCAGACTGAATATAAGGATTTAAAATAACAAGCAGCTCGCAATAAAATACATAATGTGACATGTTTTCTCCAACAGCATCAGTGGCTGCAGCGAGATGATTTGTGAGACAGGAAGAGGAAACTAAGATGACACCATGATTCACAGGCCACCAGCTCAAAGGGTACAGGTATTTATCTGGAAACCACATACACACACTTTCACACAGAGAAATGCAATGATATACACAGACGTTATTTGTGCTGGCAATCAAATGCAAATACAAGTGCTTGGGGATACTATAAGGTCAGAGAAGAGTTTGCACATGCATGCAGTGGCTCACAGTGCAGTGAGAGAAACGGAGAGGAAATAGATTTCAAAAGCTGTCAGCACAGCGGTGTCACACCGAGGTCTCATCCTCTGAAGTCTCACCTATATGTTTTATGTTTTCATTTTTCCCAGAGGCTTATTTGTGTGTATGTGTGTTCCAAAGACAAAGGGAAAGACTATAAACCCCCAACAGAATTATTAAGTAAGAGGAAAATGGAGGAAGCACACAAGTTTCGAAGACTATTCCACTGCACCACCCTTGGTAAATATCCATTTGGCATTGCCATTAAACCTTATTGACCAAAGCTTTTATGGTTCAGCCTCATTTCTCCATTGTAATAGAGAAGTCCAGGAACATTATGCAAATGGGGGTGCAGAGATAGGAACTATAATATCAGTGGAGGCCTCTGCAGTGACACCTACATTGATCCAACTGCGTCTTTACACACACATCGTAGTCGTGGTTTGTTTATGATCAGCTATGTTACTGCCTTACTTGGCCACAGTGAAGACCAGAACAAGAGAGTAAGAAAAACAGTTTCTTCTCTAAGTCAAACTGAGTCTCAGCAGCAGACTGAAAGTGCTGGCAGCCCGCAGAGGCAGACAGACAGAAGTCACTCATCAGGATCGTTGAGGTATTGGCACATCTGTGCTCATTGACCACTGCCGTGTTGTGATTGGCAGCCAAAATGAATTCCTACATCGACAGATGTGCATCTCCATGTGCCGATAAAGGGACGGTGCCGATGGAGGGGATTGACAGTATGATGGAGGAAGAGAAGGAGGGGAAGGAGAGGAGCGGAGAGGTGACATCATGTGGTCAGTGGCGGCCTGTCCTGCTGCTTCTGCGTATGTCGGTGATGCTGGTTAGATGATGGGAGCTGGGATGTGAGATAGGTAAGAAGAAGAGGGGGTTAAGTGGTGGAGGTTACAGGCTGACTGGAGTGCGGTTCGTCCACGGCTACACAACAGAACTCACCTCAGAGAGTTGTCTGCAGTTTTCTTTGAGCTCCATGTTTGTCAGCTGAAGCAGTCCTGTGCTCGGCAGCGTGGAGCAAACACAAAGAGATGTGAGGAGAGGAGGGGAGAGCACAGCCGGGACTCTTTAGCAGCTCTGAGGCCCAGAGGAGGAGAGATGACTGCATGGGAGAAGGGCCGTGGTCTAGAGACAGAGATCCATCCATCACACATGTCCTGACCTCAGCTTGACCCTAGCATGGCAGCCAATGAGGCGCCCTCACCCCCTAAAGAAAAAAGCCCCCCACCACACACACACATACACACCCACACACACTTGTCTACCCACACACACACAGAGGAGAGATCGGGTGACACTGAGTGGAGTCTGGATGCTCTTTGTGTTGGCCATTGTCACTTCCCAGAATCCTTTGTGTTTTACGTGACTAATGTGAGTACCAACACCTGACAGACAGGCTGTTCATCCTCTCTCTTTCTCTCTCTCTCGCACACACACGCACACACACACACACACACACCCCTGACAGTAAAAAAACCCCACCATGGAACCTTTTTCAGCAAATAATATATAATGAATATAATAATTTAGTCATCATTATCATCAACAAGAATCATTTCATAAAAATGTAACAAAGTTAAATTTTTATTTCAAATTGTGCAAAAGAAAAATTCAATTTTGCTTAGCCCTGTGTCTTATCTCATTTAGGCAGTAGGAAGTCTTTGAGTGTTTCCTATCTTTAAAACCAACAAGTTTAATTGTCTTGAAGAACAAATTCCATGTTTTCCATTTCTAAATCTGGATAAAATGAAACTCAATTTTTAACAAATGCATATCTAAATACTACAATTAAGTACAAATACAGGGCTCATGGCTTTTCAATATTTTGTGCAGGTAAAGGTTACTTAACCACAAGCAAGTTTAATTATAGGCCTCATACACTCAGTCAGTCTTCCATCTTCAAAAAGTCGATGTCTTTTCTCGGAGAGGTCAATATAGACATCTTGATAAAATCAACTGGTTCTTACAAACTAATGAATAATGTCTTGTTTAAAAAGCACCATGTGAGTAATTCTACTCCCATATATGTGTGGCCTATATCTTCAGCAGTGTTTGACAGCGTGGCTGATGTTTTCACCTTGTGTGTCTGTGTGATTATGTGTTAGTGTACGGTACAATAGTGGGAACTGCCACAGACAGGGATCTGAGTGTTGTCTGCCTGTCTGATTGTTGACCGTTGGTGTCACAGTGTAAGAGTTGGGAAACTTTACAGGTGTGTAGTTGAGTTTGAATAAACAAGCCATCATTAAAAAGCAGATTACTTGTAGGAGACATTAATTGACTATAAAAGACTATAATGGTCTTTTATAGTCTGTGTCTTTTATTTGTGACTGACTGCATGTAGCTGTCCACGGATGTCCTTTCCTCAAATGAATGCTTCCCAAAATGGAGGGTAAACTACCAAAGCTATGTGTCAAAGCTCTTTGTCATATGTGTCGCCCTGCGTTTATCTGTCCTATGGGTGCACCGAGAAAAAAATATCAACCCTATTCAATAACCCACTAGTTAGACGGCAAACAATTTGATATGTAATTATAGTATCACAGCATTGCTTGGATAGGTAACTGTAATCTAATTACAAAATTTAAATTGTAATCCCGCACAATATACTCTGGTAGCCTTGCTGATTTGTCCTGATGCTGCACAAATAGAATAATTGAGTGATATTACTTCCTAAGATAACTTTAGTGATCTTTGGCAAACAATGTGTATCACCTATAGTCTCATAAAATATATATATTGTCATTGTCTTGTGAGCCAGTGCAACTTCAATCATCAGAAGCTAATCTGTAAGATTAACACACAAAGCCAAAACATAATCCAAAACACTTAACAGCACAGCCAGCAACTCACCCATCAGCCATATTCCTGAGTGCTTGTCAAGTAAAAAGGGCCTGAGCCTTTAGTCTCATGAATAACTAGACAGGTGAAGTAGCATGTGTTAAAATGGCCCCGGGGAGATGATTGCTAACATATCACAAAAAAGAATCACAGGACCAAAGTTCTTACTTTCACAAGGAGAAGCCTACACCCACAGCTGCGGGGCAGAAGAAGGGTTTCTGCACCTCAGATTTAAGGTCTCCACGTCCACGAAGAGTCAAGAGATGTGTGAGGGGTGGATTCTGCCCAGGGGTGAAATGCAGAGTTTGTCGGGATGTTTGAGCTCACCTGTCGCCATTTTTACCTGTCAGCGCTCCCCATGAAGAATGAGCAATGGTGTCCACGTGCGCTGTGACAGGAGAACGAACTGAAACACAATCTGGGAGGGATCGGGGAAGCAATTTGTGTGTTAACTGATACAGAATTGAAAGCTTGACCTCTTTGATGGCTGCTGATGTGAGTGTGCTGGCCAAGTCAGGAGGTTCAGATAATTTGACACGATTGTGGCACTTTTCTAGATTTCATCTTGTTCAAGTAGTTCAACTGAAGAGTTAGAACAATTCTGATGTCAAGTAGCGTTTATTTAAATGAACATATTTCAACATTTATGAGGCCGGTCTTCTCTGAAGCAAAGTTCACTAATGACAAATGCTCAACTGCATAAGTGCATTTTTACACAATAAAATACACAAACAGCTGCAAAGCCAGCATGGATGTTTAAACAGGCAATGTTAATACAGCAGCTTGTTATTGTTAAGAATGACAGAGATGTTTCAGTGACAGATATGAGGCTTACTGTAACTCTAAGCCTCTCGTTTGTTTGCGCCCTGAAGCGCATCACACTGTGGGAGTCTGAGAGGCAGTGTGAAACTATGCACTGATAGGCTGTCTGTCCCCTTCAGGCAGAGAGCAGTCTAGATTTCAATCTGCGACACTCGTAACAGTGAGCTTTGCAAGACAAATTGATTCAGAGTTAAATCTGCGAGATCCTGTGTGTTTATGGCTGTGTAAACATGGACAGATAAAAGCTTCTTATCACATGCTCTGTTGGAGTTGAGATGCTGACAGAGCATCAGTGGCCATCATAAAACATTATCCTACATAGACGGTGATCTTGTAAAAGACAAAGTCTTCCCTGTTTTTGTTTTCTTTCAGCATTGCTCTTGTGTTTCTGCAATAGGCCTCGTTTCCCAAAAGCCTCATAAAGTGCTGATGATCACAAAACCTGATTTATGTCACCTATTACATTTACAAGTTGCATCAGGAAAAAAATCATACTCTTAAAATGATCAAATGAAAGAATTATACCTTTCCAAGGAACCAATGCAGCAGTGAACATCCAGGAATCAGGATGTATTTGAAGCTTTAGCTTTTTTTCCTGTTGAATTCAATCCTATATATTTTAAATGTAGCATCATGTATTAATTAGTAGGGTGCATAGGAAAGCTCCATACACTGCAGTTTAAGAAAACACAAACAAATATGTCAACAAAAACATCAGCATCTTTGGAGCATTGAAAACATGTAAGTTGCATAGAAAAGGTTGTTTTTCTCTCCACATTCACCAAGTTCTTTCTCATTGAGGGAACTGGTGGGATTCTCTATAATAACGCAATGTCTTGAACTTACTATGTAAAGTGCCTTGAGATAATGAATTTGTGATTTGTCACTATACAAATAAAATGTAATTGAATGGAATATAGAGAACTAGAAGTCAGTAGAAGCACATACCGCTTGCCAAGGGCCAACGATCCCCTTACATTTAATCAAGCCAAACTATACTGCACACACTCATAAATATCACCTTCCTTATGCCTCTTTCATCAAGTCCCATGAATTAAAAAAAAAAGTTGAGGAAAGTGACAAAAAATGTCTGGATTCATCCCTTTGTCCAGAATTGCCCCAAATTAAAACCGGTTCTTTTTTACCTCCCACCCACTAAGTTTCGTGGAAAATTCCTACAATCATTTTTTGCGTAATCCTGCTGACAAAAAAAACAACAAAACAAACACACTACAAACAATCAACAAACATACTGTCTTTGTAGGAGATGATTAATGCTGCAACTTTAAATCAAAGACAAACTAGCAAACACACACAACTAAATTTCAAAAAGGAACATGTTGGTATAATTACAAAGGTCAAGTCAATATGTGCTGCAAATACTCCAATTACTATTGGAGTTATGAAATCAGGATGTTAAACTTAAAATAAACATCATTACCTCATAATCATTGACCAATGTCAATAATCTGCAGATGTTTTTCACTCTTGATCTTTGTGTTCTGTTGGAACTTCCCCTCTGTTGTACAGGACTGGAAGTTTGTCTGTATTTATACTTGTGGGTTCAGTATTTGTTTCCCTGTAGGTCATGTACCAGTCTATGTGTTTCTGACTAGTGGTGTGTGTGAGACTGTTGAATGTGTTTTCCATCATGGTTTACAGACATGACACCCCCTCATGTTCAGAAATCATCAATAACTGGCTGACATGCTCTTAAACTATTATCCACTGGTTCACTTGCATCTTAAATAAAAAAATCTCCCACCATTCCTCTCTGCTTCTTCCTTCTCCAGCTACTTCATCAACTGTGCCAGAAAGCATGACTATGCCGTACTTTGATGGAGAGACACTTACTGTAGTTACTGTGTTGGCAATATCCCCATTCATTCACTTTATCCTTACCTCACAGTTTGCCCTTGAATCTAGTAAACAAGAAAACCACTGTTTTTGCTTTGATTTTCCATATCCTCTTTCATAGCGTGCAGTGACGTACTTTTTTGTACTTTCCTACTGAAGAATATTTTAATTCCTGACAGAAATGTAGAGAGGAGTGTTAATCTGATGACAGAGACAGCACCTGCATGATATGCTGACGCCATTCACTTATTTGAGAAGCTAATATGAGCTGTCAGCACTGGAGCCGAGGCTACAGTTCTCACTTTTTGCTCAAGGGTATCATTTGTGTCAAGTAGAAAATCATCAAAGCAAAACAGGTTTAAGTTCCCATGCCCATTTTCAGAGACTGACTGTGGTCTTTATATTGAATGTTTTTGTCAGTTACACCTGCAAGGTCCCAGTTTGAAAGTCCCATTCATGTGCCGCCCAAACTAAAATGAACTGGTCTGGTACTACAGCGTCACCAGCTCATCCCTGCCCTTATTGCAGTTATAGCAGCAGAACTGAGGTTGGACACAACAGGAAAGTTTTAATTCCCGTTTTTTAACATGTCTACCTTTAGCTGTTCGGTTGAGTTGAAGCGTGATAATCAAACATTGGACGTCTCATCGCTTGCTGCCACCATTATTTCTTTTGAAAAATGGTTCATCACCAAAGGATCCACCAGTTGGAGCCTTTGTTTCTCAAAGCTATTTACTGTTAACAGTAAACAAGGAAGCACCTTTCTGAATCAGGAACTGTGTTGGACTTGTAATTGGCCCCTCTGTGTAAATTGTGGCAATTTATACTTTAGGTCCACTGCTGCATGCACATTTTATTGGTTTATTTTCTGGATTGAGGGAGGAGATAGGTTACTTGATCCAGTAGATAGCAATGAAATCAGTTGGGCTAAAAGGTAAATATGAGATTTCTGATTATAGGTTGGAAAAGAAAGTAAGAAGTAATTGCAAGAGTGCAGAGGGCTTTGAGGTTGTCCATTGTGTGTGTGTGTGTGTGTGTGTGTGTTATAGGAGCTGACCTCTCCAACACCACATGCTCACCTGCAGACAGCTGGACAGTCACCCTCGTCAACACCTCCCCCTCCCCCTCCTCCTTATCATCTGAGCTCCACAGAGACTCCTCTAATGACAGCGCTTGTCTATAACGTCGTAGTCACGCTTCGTGCAAGTGTGTGTGTTTGTGCGTGTGCACGCGCCTTTGCACACACACTCGTGCACACACACACCCCTGTAATGACAGCGGCTGTCTATAATGGCTCGTCCTGGCAGGGATCATTCGGCCCTCCCTCTCTCCCACGTCCGCTGTCTGGTGTCACCCGTGTCCGGGTGGACGATGATGTGATCTTTAGTCCCCTCTGCGATCTATAGACTGGCATTTGGCTCAGGGAGCGTCCCCCGGCCCTGACACGCATGCTAAAGCCTGTAGCCATCCTGCCAATACACCCTCATCCCCCCATTCCCTCCCCTGCAGCCTCCCCCCCAACATGAAGTTAACGCCACCCAACGCAATATTCCGACAGGCAGCATCAGATAGTGGAGGGGCAGTTAGCTACTCAACTTTAGAGTCCCTGGTTGGTGGACAGCTACTGGTGTGCAGTATGGCTGCATTGGCGCAAACATTGAAAATTAGGGGAGAAACCCACAATTTTCTCTACTTATAGTCAAACGATTTTTAACTCTTTTTACAAAGCCAACACATTCACAACTGCAGTCTCACAGGCAGTTACAGCTACCTCAAAGCACATTATAGCAAACATCACAGAGCTACAAATGGTGGCTATTTTGAAAATGAAACCTGTAGGATCATTTTGAAGGGTGACACAGGCAAAATAAGTTTTTATTCATTTTTAATACCCACAGAAACTTTGTTTATTGGCAGGAATTCCGGCACAAGCTCCAGGACTGGAGCATGCACTCACATAAAATGCCCATTTACATCCATAGCAAACTTCAGGATTGGTGCTAGATTAGTTGGAAGGACTATGTGTCGGTATTAGGGTGTATCTGTATGTATCTGCTTGCCTCTGCTACATATAGCGCTCCTGCTGGAACCCCTGTTCTGATTGCATTAATTAGCAAGCACCCTCAGGAGCTGAGCCTATTCTGCCACATAAAACTGAACAAATACTAGTTCCTGCATCTTCTGCAGCATGTATGACTTAATTTGAGAAACAGCTCATGACAGGATTATGTCAAGCAGCAGTGAAGCAGAGACACAAGAGCACAGGGGTGAGAATGGGCTCTGACCTCAGAAGTGTACAGTGCTAAAGTTGCCTACTAATTTACTTGTCTATTGTTAAGACAAGGGACACGAGTCAACAGATTACACAGGTACAAAACCAACATCACTGAACACTTAGCCGTGAAGATAATGCTTTTTCAATATAAAGATATAGATCATCACTTTAAAATTAACTTTGTTCTTCTAAATGTGCTCAACACGATTTCCTTACATTCAAAGTTTTTACCACAGTCAACCCTTATTAGCTCATTGAATTGACATGTGTTCTGTTTATGCATCCGTGTTTGCTGTCTTAAATGCAGGATTATATGGTCTTTGGTGTGCCATCCGCTGTGTGTGTGTGTGTGTGGTCCTGAGGGACTGGCTGTGTCCACTCCTGCACTGATTATCCATGTCATCAGAGTGTCATGTGTGTAAACCTGACAGCACAGACCCTTTCCTCCATCCCTCTCCATCTGTATGGTTCCTCCAACATTTTACCGTCATTTCCACTCATTTCTCGTTATCTTCTCTCTTTCCTTTCTTCAGTTTTAATAGTTGTCCTGTCTCAATCTCATTCTTGCCCTTTACCTTCTCACCCCTTTGCTATTCTTCTCTCTGGGTCAATACTGTGTGTGTTGGGGATTCAGTGGTAGCAGCTTCTAGATAAACACCCTGTTAGCAGGATTATCCCTGTTGTCCTAACAATGTAAACCTTGGATTAGATCTGACTCTCCAGGGATGTGTGTGTGTGTCTGCATGTTGTCTTGTCCTGACTGAGTAAGCTTACCGTCTAAAACGGCTGCAGTTCAGAGTGTGTATGTAGCTCACTGCACATAGGAAAATGTGTTTGAATGTGAGGGCGCATAATTCCTGTACATATCTGTGTTTATATTGTCAAAATGTATAATTACCTAGCCATATTTAAGAAGTGTGCTTTGCTTTGCTGTTTTGCGGAGCTGAACTATAAGTGGTGTTCAGACTGAGGTTATATCCATATTAAATGTTTTATTTTTAAATGCTGCTAAGTTTATATCTGCCATCCTAACTACTCTGGGGTTTTTGAGAGCATAAAACATTTAAGTTTAGAAACTGTCCTGGCTCTGTTATTTACAAACTCCAGGGCTTCGATGTTGTCTGGACGGGCAATAAAGGAGAAGCTGGGGAACAATGACGTAGTCACTCACATTTGCTTCTTGATTTGTTCTTATCAGATTCGAAGACCAGCTTTGAATGCAAATTGTTGTAAACACTGTCAGTAACAGGTACACATCCTCCTCAGTCCAAGAAAGTGAATCTCTCATCTTATTGGGAACCGCTGTTGTTTCTTGTCTGCACTATTTTCTGTAACTAAGCAACCAACTGCAGAGAAGACAATCTGCCTCAGCGCTCACATTCCCAGTCAAATTATATGTTTTCTGCCAGGTTAGCAAGGACAGTGTTTATTACTGATGCAGAGCTAAAATGCTCATGTGGACACAGATCATTTTACTTTTATAAGGCTGTTTTAAAACAAAAACGTATGTCGCAAAGGCATGTTGCTGGTAAGAGGATTAAAGGAGGCTCTGGGTGAAAGGAGGCTACTGATTCCAGTGTTTGCATTAAATTAGACCAATGGGATGCTCACTTTAAATTCCTTTTTATCATCCAGACTTAGTAGTATTATCTTCTTATCTAACTCTCATCAAACAAAAAACAATGTAAAACAACTAATCTCAAACTCTGCTTTGCTCATATGTTCCACTATGCACTATTTTTCCAACATGGTCACCTGACAGTATGAATTCCCTGTGTGTAATCACAATTACCTGTGGTTGTGTGGACCCATATCCTCCATGAAATCAATGCCTTTGTGGTGTACGCCTGTCTCAACATGGTTTTAGGCTCACGAAAGTATGAAACCATACTGTGTGAAAAAAGTATTTTCTTCAAAGACAAAATATCTTAGATTTTTAAAATATATTTCAATGGATTAATCCTATTTTGATTTTAGAGACTAGAATCGATCTGGGCCATTACATTAGGAAACAATCAGATCAGAAAAGTGTTTTGGGTACACCGCTGGCAAAGCGGTGGAGGAGAAAGCTCTGAAAAGAAATTAAGGCGGAGAAGCGAGTGAGGGGGCTACTCGAGAAGGCGTGGCGAGGGCTGCGGTGGTGATGAGGAGGTGAGGGGTCAAAGGTCAGCCCCCCCTAGTGATATCTCCAGCGCCAGAGAGGCAGTCACGACCCGGTCAGCGGAGGTTCAGGTGTCAGAGAGAGACGACTGACTGACAAGACCAAGCGGGACCTCTCCTGCGCGCCGTCCCGGTTGGACCTTTCATCCTTCCTTCCCTCCCCTCTCCCCCATCACTCCCCCATGAGCCATCCCTCCCTTCCTTCAACCACAACCCTCTTCACTCCCCTCACTCGCTCGTCCACCCACAGAACCCCAACCCTGTCAGCCATTCTTCCCTCCTTCCACCCCCCCACTACTCACCTTCTTTTTCACCCCGTAAACTAAACATTACTACAGGGTTTCACTCAGCAGGCCAGGCTGACTGGGGCAGCTCTCTGTGGAGCTACATGTCTTCAGTCCACCATCATATGTCCACACACGTGCACAGAGTGCACATAGATGCACAAAGGTTGCTGGCATGGACAGCATGTGCCTGTGCTGTATTGCCAATGTGCAGGAAAAGTTTTAGTGTTTGAGTTTGAAGGAAGTTTCCAGTTGTCCTCATACTGACTCTTGTTTTTCCAGTTGTTGCTATCATGCCTGTCAGTTATGAAAACACTTTATTCACTGACTTCATTGTAGAGATTTTGAACATATGGAAACCACCGGACAAAGACGTCTACTGCAGGCACAGAACATGACCCTGAAAATCGAAGAGATTTTCCAGATTAATGGTCTGTTTTATGACAAAGGTTATTTCAAGTTCCAGGGCTGGGTTACCATACACCATGAATAAAGATACTCCAGGAGTGTGTTCCAGTGTGTTTAAAGGGAAAGGAGCTCCATGTTGTTCCTCTATCACCAGTTACGACTTCATGTTATGTTGGGCTGGACAATGAGCTTTGAAAGACAGAAATGAGCATCTATAAAACAATTGTTGAGTCATTGCTATTGATTCTGTGAACCTTCATGCATATATTATGTTCACTTAGTGCTGTGGGACAGTAAACATTTTATTTATTGCACATCTAACACATAGCCTACTCATTTCCATGTTTTGCTGCATCCCATAAATCAACATAATACCCCTCTTACTGTTGGTGGGTGGCATTATAGTTTTGAACTCTCACATTAAGTTGGGATAGAATGAGTTGTCCATTTCATCACCAATGACCATTTTCTAATTACAGCAGATTGTATTACCAAGAATCAAAATTACACATCAGAGTAACAATGTATGCCCATCAATATACTTTTGAAATAGGATATTCAATGTCATAACAGTGGATTCATAGCAGTTATTGACTCACCCTGACCTGGTCACCAGCCACAGCAGTTAGATTAACCGCCGCTGACCACAGATCACAGTGATGGTGTCGTCTCAGCAACCTCGGGTGATGGACGAACACAGTGTAGCTGTTTGTTATTGAGAAAGCAACTGTGATGTCACACTTAATATGTGAGAGACTGTGTGTAGCAACATGGTGCAAACAGAACAGTAACATGTTGATGAACTAAGTAGTAATATATATATATATAGAATAAATAAATAAATGAAATAAAATACAACAAATATCATATAGCTTCTTTGCCACTGTTGAATTAATTTGAACTTTTGGGTGAATTGGATGACAGTGTTTTTTTATGCCATATGCCAAGAATGGGAGTAGTCTAGATTTCTACAATTCATGTGAACTGGGAAAAGACCACTGTTATAATAAGTAGCTATAACTAAGGCATTGTTGCAACAAGGTAGGCGAAGCAGACATCTGTCTGTGGCCTCGGGCTGAAAAGGGACTTTTTGTCGAGGTTTGAAAAATGTGAATATTGATTGAAGATTTGTTTTGGGACATTATCTCCAATTATAGGACACTTGACAGATATACAGTTCAACTATACAAAAGTACACACTAATGCACCCCTCTGACATCCACACCTATAATTGTAAGATGCTGATTTGACCAGAATGGATGCAGTGTCTGAGGATACTTGGCTCGGCCTCTGACACATGTCATGCACAGGTATGCATGAAATCACATACTGTATGTTGCCTAATTCTAAACTGTTTGTTTCTTAGATCTCTTTGAGGCAATTCATTTACATTTAATTTTCTAAATAAGACTATTAGCTGATGACATGTTAAGTACCTGCAGCTCAATCAAATGTTCAAGTCATTTAAAAACTTTGTTGATGGACTGGTATGTGACATTTTGACACATTGAATTAAGTTATTCCTGAATTTTGGAAAGACTATTACATTGAGTATTGTAACTTGGTTTATTTACAGTTTAGGACGATGTGGTCTCAAAATAGAACGCATTGTTTCTTCATTAATTTGAGTCTCATTCCCCTCCAAGCTTTCACACTGTCTGGCGCAGTTTATACTCATAACCATTTCATGTCTGCAGAATGGACCCAACCCTGGAGGTATGGACAAGCTTCTCATCACTCTCTTACTTTCTCATCACCGCGTTGACTGGCTGGCACGCCCGAGGACACGACACAGCCAGACACTGGCAGGTATGTGCACACAGACGTACACTCTGGCAGGTGCAGGCTGCCGCAAAGGGCTGCCAGTCGTTTCTTCTGTGTTGCTTTTCATTAACTTGTCTAATACAATCAAAGACTGTCAGCAAGAGTGACAGACGGAGAAAGAAAAGGGAAGAAAAGAAGGAGAGAGAGAGAAAGATTGCCTGGGCCTTCTTCTTTTCACAGATAGGTCTGTGTTCTTGCAGCTGCATCTAAAATTGAACTTCCTTTTTCTCTCTGATAACTTGTCTGGCCTTTTGTTGCTTTTGAAATGTCCTCAGGCATTTTCACATGCAGAGTTGCATCACACACTCACAGGTGAGAAAAGCACGAGTGCTCTGGGCAGCGTACATTCTACTCTGTCAGGCCATCATATCGTACATCTCCAGGAGTGCACACCTGCACGTGCAAAAAAATAGAGAAAAGGAGAGTATTATTATTGAAAAGCAACATTTTCAATAATGTAATCAGGATGTGTAGTGAAATGCCACAGCGTAATGAAATAACGACAGAATACATTTGCTTCTCTGCATAAACCGATGGCTTATTTCTTTGATTTCGAGAGGCGCGTCACTCTGCTAAAGGTTAAAGGGAAGATATTCTAATCAGGGACTCTTTACACAACAGCAGCTCAATAAGGTCAACTGGTGTCACAACATTCAGGTTGGAGGGAGGAATGTGTGTATGTGTGTGTGTGTGTGTGCGTGTGTGTGTATGTACAACTGTGTGTATGGCCACTTTGCGGTTCCCCTCTGTTTATCTTTCTGTTGCTTGTGCAGCCACTACAAATACTGCTGTACTGTGTTTTTTCTTGCTCTGCCCCAGTTTCTTATGAAAAATGCCATCATCACTATATCATTGTATAACACACATACACACACAGAGTCACAAGCGCTGGTGGCTGACGGGGTGATCCGCCGGCCAATCGGCTGTATTGATTATCGGGCCAGGGGAGGTTGGTGGAGCGGCAGCAGTAATTAGGGCTTTTTGGTGTGGATTAGCTGAGAGAAAAGGTCACCTGCTCAACATCAGTGGCAGGACCACAGGAGGGGACAGGAGGGGAGGGGACGAGCGGCTGAGTGACGGGACCTGTCCTCAAACATGACGACCACAGCCGTGTAAAGATAGACAAGGATGCACATGCAGAAATACAAAGAATCATAATGGATGATTCCAGTTTATTACAACACAGATCTTATTTTTTGCCAGCTGAAGGATCTGTCTAACCCAGATCTCTTTAGACAAACTCTAACTATGTAATAAACAGGAAACTTCAAGTTGTGAACAAACCAGCGTCTTAGCCAGGTTTTCTATCCACTATTTAGAAATAAAACCCTAATATGAGCCTGTATATGTCAGTGATAATCCCTCATTGAAGAGCAAATCTGTGTTTGTTTGTGTGTGTTCTTGTTCTTATATCTTTGTTGGGTCCATGTTCAGCATAGACGTCACAGAGTGAGGACGTTTGAGGAACGTGAAGACATTTTGGTTGCTCCTCGTGTTGTTAAAGGGTTGAGATTTGTTTATAGGGTTGGGGTTAGAATTAAGGTTAGATAAAAACGCAGCACTCTGAATGAGTTATATATGTATATGTGTGTTTGTGTGTGTGTTTGTGTGTGTGTTTGTGTGTATTTCATTTAATAAAGGATCAGAGTAGACTACTGCAAAGACAAATAAAGCTGGACGTGACATGATTTTATTTTGAGGTGACTTTTGATTTTTAATTTTTTAACTTAATTTTCTCTTACAAATGAGATTGTTTAAAACCCCTAAGAACATCTGATAATTCCTTAAGTCAAGTTAATTTTATCTACACTATAAAGGCCTAAATCACAAAAATAACAACTCTGCCTCAAAAAATGGAGACATACAAGCTACATTTAAGTGCATGTACTGTATATGGCTCTGAATGTGCTTCTAGTTTTATTTTGTATAATCGTGCATTGACAGTTTTATTATCGTCACAACATTTCTCCTCTCACCCTCACTCACTCTCTCTGTTTCCCGACCTGCAGGTTGACTTCTCAGTGGTATGGCAGGTCTCAGTGTATCTTTCGAGGTCGCGACCCTCCCAGACTGTGACCTGGACAAACAGGACTGAGGAGCTGCCACAGGCCAAGGAATGTTTTGGTGTGTGTTGGAGTGTTTTGTTTCACTTTTTTGTTGAAAAGGTGGAAAATTCCTGTCTCTGCACTTGCCTGAGCAACAGAAAACATTTTCTTGGCAACAAATGAGGTTGAGTTTATACAAGAAACATGATGTGACCATTAGAAAAATTAAAGCAGCTCGTGCACGATGTTGTCACTGAGAATGCATTAATCTTTGCTTTTTCTTTGATTACCATCTTCTAAGCCACCGAAAATGTGATTTATTTTGAGGGGCAGCGCGTTTTCTTTGTGAACATATTTTTGGAGTTAGCGAACTCACTGTATTATCTGTATGTCCCACATTATGTACGTTCACTATGTGTCTGGTACCATGTGGAACCACTTGTTTTTTAATAAAAAGAGAAAGAAAAAGTCAATGTGGATGATTAAGAAGGTGTCTGCTTGTGTGCGTTCACCGGGTGTCAGCTCCCCTTCTTCTGCTGCACAGCAGCTCAGTGTGAGGCAGCAGCAGCTGTGGTAGATTTGGGAGTGCTGGTTTTTCGCAAAGCTGCAGCACTCCTAGTGGTGGAAATGCAGAAGAGGTGCAACATATCTGCAAAAGCAACCAGAGAGAAGGAGACAAGTGCTGATAGAGAGAGAGAGGGGAGATCTTGTGTGCGTGGGTATTGCTTTGTATTGCATCCCCCTTGTTTTTGTGTGTCGTGCTTTTGCAATGGCAGTGACATGTGTTTGTGTATGTTTGTGGTGGCGGAGGGATGCATACGTGACTTTTCTGTATCGGTCTATCTCATCACACAACAATGCAGCGTGTACCCAAATGTGTGTATATGTGCATCACTGGAAAAAAACTATCCGCGGCCCTTTTGTGTTTGTTCACTCGCACGTCCGGGCTTGGGCCGTGTCTGTGTTTGACCCCTTCTCTATGTATGAAACGGTGTGTATAATTTGTAAATGTCAGTGGAAATGGCACGCCAACAGAGGTTCTGAAGAAGTGTTGTGTTGTGCGACAATGAAGGACATACATAGTTGACAGGTGAGTCGGAAGCGGACACGTGAGGGCCAAACAAACCTTGAAACCTATTGCACTTCTTACAACTGACAGCCGTTACCCTCTCGATTAATGTGAGGACAGACAGCGTGGCAGATACTCGTTGGTATTTGACGAAAGTGGAATGTTTACATTTTCATGCACAATGGCTGAGAAAGATAAAAATTATCAACAATAAGATGTATTAAATCATGTGACTGGTTGTGACATTATTACAACATCTGCAGCTCAAAAGTCTTTTGACAAAACATATAATGCCTCAGATACTTCTTGTATATTCAGACTTTGCTGAGTCTTTATTTAGCTTTCATGACAGAGGCATGCAGCCCTGATACTCTCTGGTTCGGGTCAGAATCTGTTGCCATGGCGCGCAAGGCATATAAACCTAACAGGACCTATATGGTACACTCTGCAGGAATAGGCAGGGAAGCCAGCGTCTATCCGGACTCTGCACGGCTCCTGCAGTTCACCAGCGGGTCAAAAGTGTCACCACATACATCACAGCTGTAGCAGAACAGCACACACCGTTGCCATGGTGATCAACCATTTTTTTCCCCCTGCTGTGCTAAGCCAAACAGTGGTGGGTGGGTGCCGAGATACGAGGGGAGACAATAAGGATTGTGTGCATGGATTTAGTATGTTTCAGAGCGTGTGTATGTAAAGTGAGTTTGTTTATTTGACCAGGCGTGTTTCAATTACTGCACAAGACACATATGTGTGCCCTCCTTGTTTGGTCTGACTATCTGTGGTCTCAGCTGTACTCATCAGGAGCGCCGAGCAACAATAGCTAAGGTGCCCGCGGTGATGGGAGCTGCACGGCGTGATAAAACTGGCAGAACGTGTCAGAGGCTCCATTGAACATAATCAGGCCGTGGTAGATGAGCTTGGGCCGTCGGGTTCGGGGACTATAAGTCTGGCGATTAAACATGCATGGGGAGAATCCTTCATCGCTGGGCGAAACAAAGCCGCCCTGCCCTTCCCACGTGTTCCAACATCGCCGTGGAAAAAAAGCCTGTTTCCTTGGCAACCAAACTGGCTCTCTTTGTCACAGGAATGGGGAAGGAAGGGAAGGAGGGGGGGGAGGGAGGAGGGGAGAGTTGGGGACTGAGTGGTGGCATGATACTCCATGCTGACCTCCACCTGACCTTTAGGTGAACATGCCACTTCGGTTTTTCCTGCTCTCCTGGAGGGAAAACTGTGATTGGTCCTTTTGAAGAAACAAAGACGAGTTCATAAAAATCCCACAGCAAAAATTATCTTATTGAGTTTGACAACTGCCTATTATTTGCACATAATTAAAATAAATACAGGCTCACAGTCATCCTCTTATTATTCTGTGCTGAAAGACAGCCCTGCCTAATTGCTCTCGTAAAAGCCGGCATCTTTTCTTCTGCTGCCCCCAGTGGCGGAGCGCGTAGGGCCAGTGAAGGTGAAACAGCGAGATGCAGGGAAAGGGGCTGAGTGAAAGAGAAATGATTCAAGACAAGGAAATGGAGGATGCAGTTCAGAGAGCTCGTGGTGAGAAAAGGACAATGACTTGTTAATACAGGCGGCCAGACAAAGAGAGGAAGGGAGACAAAGTGAGACGCCGCTTTTTTATGTCGACCCTCAGCTGCTCCGAAAGCGAGAGGCTGGTACTCTGGCTGTAATGCTAACCTAGTGTTTCCCTAATGGGCTTAATGACATATGGAGCACAGATTGAAGCAGGCGCTGGCTCACTTTGAAACCACTGTCGCCTCCCTCAGGGCTTTGCAAGCAGTACATTATGGAGATGCTGTAACTCGGGACACAGGTCAAGTGGGTTGAACTTTAATGGTTTTCACGTGACAACTGAAAGGATCTTTTCATGATCTGTCAGCAGGTGTTTTACTGTTTTTTTTCTATCTAAATAAAATGCAGAGGGTAAATTATTCAAACTACTATTATCGATGACACCACATGATGATATGCCTTCCTTTTGCAAATTCTAACCACCGGACCCTTGTGACATCTCCCCGAGCATCTCCGAGCAGCATATCACCCGCCATTTTGTTTCAATTTGTTCCCATCACCGATATCTCTTCCTCCTCTCAGCCCCTTTCGTCTGTCCACATCTCACTAGTTGTCTGGATATCATCTTCTCGTGAACTGTTACTGATGATATCGGATCGCTGTTGGCTTTACGACGCTGGGAAGTGGAGCTAATGGGCTTTCAAATGCTTTTATTGTGAATGCACCCTGTCAAGAGCGGGGGGAGATAGGATCAGATTTGATTAGCGGGCGACGCACCGGCAGAATAAAATGTATATAAATAGAGAGGGAATGTTTTCTCCTATTTTTTGTGTGTGAGTTTAAAGAGAGAGAAAAGAAGAAACTTCATGAAGTATTTTTACCCTAATTTGCTCATTTTCACCAATCTTATCAGAAGCCCTTGGATCATCCTTATCTCTGCAAGTCTTTCTTATCCCTGCTCCCATTCTTCTCTCTAGTTTCCCTTTTTTTCCATGTGCATCCCTCCTCTCAGCGAAAGAGAGAGTAACACTGCCTCTTTTGGCTGAATACAGTAATTGTGTTCCTCTCCGGCAGATGAATGATGTCAAACAGACACATTTATATTCATTTAGGACTGAGGAGGAGGAGAACCCATCTGTAACGGATGTGATAGCAACCGCTATGTGTGAGTGTGCGTGCATTTCAGTGTGTGTCTATGTGTAGGTGTATGCACATGCATGTTTGAGCGCGAGTTCCAAGGTATCCATCGTTTGTGATGAATGGATCATGCTTTTGTGTGAGTTGATACCGTGTTTGCGGATTTGTGTGTGAGTGAGAGAGTGTGTGCGTGCGTGCACAAGAGCGTCTGCGTGCAAGGGAGGTCATTCCCCGGTCACTTGTTCAGGCTGCGTGATGAATGAAGAGGAGAGGTGCCTACAAAGCTGCAGAGATTTGGGAGAAACATTGTTCCGCAGGGTTAAAAATGGTCTTGTGTTGTGCCAGAGGCTGAGGGAATGTTGCTGAAAAAAAATGTAAAGCTGCTATTTCAGTGGGTGTTCATCATCTCCAATGCTTAATATCAACCTCGAAAAAGTAATAAACTAATAAAATATTAATATTTCTGATTTGATTGTGCAGATTTGCACAGCGAGCTTTTCAAAGTAAATATGGTACCAGAAATTACATCTGCCACTACCTTCATTTCTTCTTTCCTATACAGGAGAAGAGCGGTGGAAGTGGCTGTGTTTGGTTTGGACTGCAGAGTGGTGGGGGTCAAAGACATCTGACTCAACCAGGAAGTATCAGGTTGCAGTAGACAGGAAGTAAGTTTAGAAAACAGGAAGGACTTTATAGGCAGAAAAGGCTACTGGAAGTCAGCAGTATCAACAGCCGTCAGCACGCGGACAGAACATGTGAAGCTGCTTTTCCACTGGTCAAAAAACCCATCCACGCCTACTCACACCTGGGGGAATTCACTCACAGGTCAAACACAGGTTTTTAATTTGGTCTTGTAGCATTGCCAGGCAAATAGCCACAAACATTTGAGTAGTTATTGTTTTTGGTGTCTTGGGAACAATGTGCCACTGCGTTTTTTTCTTTTGTGTAAGATGTAACAATGGCATACAGCGAGGTGAGAGAGCTTCTCAGCTTCCGACGTGTTGATTTCTGACACAACTTTTTAGCAGATTTAACCATTTTTTAAAAAGCTGCATGTGTACACCTGCTAATGTTGGTGTAAGAGCACACAGAGGTGTAACTGTGTTTGTGTGTGGAAGTAGACAGTGGAACATACAGTATGTGTGCTTGTATGACAGATGGCTCTCTCCTCTCAATATCTATAAATTGTTGGTTTTTGACACCTCTTGTGTGAATGTTGGATTTCCATGTTGTTATTCAATGATGAAAAAACAAATCAGATCAACAGCTCTGACCGGAGGAACCACTGATTTGTGTGGGTCTGCATGTGTGTCTGAGAATATGTGCATTGGACAGTGTGGTCAGGCAGAAGTGCATTGTGGGATCGATGTCCACACCTTGTCTTAAATTATTCATCCTGTCAGCGGGCCTGTCCACCATCGCCGTGGAAACCGCTGACCAAGAGCTTTACCCCCATCCCCACGGATTCACCTCTTCATCCCCTTCTTGGCCCTCACTTCCTCCCTGCTCGCTCTCTCATTATCTCATCCCTGATTCGTTCATTTACAGCCTCTCTCAGCCCTCACTCCCACTTTCCAGTCCACCTTACTTCTCCAATCTTTTCATCTGTCTTTCCTCAACTCCCATTATTCAGTATATCTGTCTTCCTCATTAGTCCTGAACTCCCACTGACTCTCTCTCTTTCTTCCTCTTCCTCTCTCACTGTATTTCTCCTTGCTGACACTCTCTCCTCTGCTGCCTCTATGTTGCTGACTAAGATCATAATGTGTTGGCTTTGTAGAATGTTTATGTTTGTGTCTTTGAAGTCTGCCCCAGTGGCCCATTGGAAGTCAGCCATAATCCTAGTGAGCTGCCAGAGGTTGTTCAGCGTTCTGTGTGTGTGTGTGTGTGTGTGTCTGTGTGTGTGTGTGTGTGTGTGTGTGTGTGTGTGTGTGTGTCTATTCATCCTCATACATGTGTGAATGCACACGATCAACTCCAAGTGCACTGTGTGTGTGTGTATGTGTGTGCGAGAGCGTGCAAGTGCGAGTCAGTAATTGTGACATGGCTCATACATCATGGCCAGAGCCCGTTTGATTACAAGCGGAGGGGCCCAGTGATTAATCGTTGAATTCAGCTTCCTGGCCCGAGCTGTGACACCCGGTCACAGAGCATCTGTACTGACACACCCCCCTAGCCCCACAGCCCTGCTCCAGTGTACCCCCATACCGCCTACACCCCTATACGCACACCCACACACACACACACACACCCATGCATGTACCCCCTGCCTCCACCTCACTTCCTCACCAGTGCTCCATCACCTTCTGCCCTTCTCTTGCCTCCAACGCTCCTTACCTTTTCCTTTCATTCCTCCCCAGTCTTGACTCCCTTATACTCCTCCTGTTTTATCTTACAGCCCTACCCGCCCACTTTAGTCCCCCTCTTATCCCCAACCGTATATCTTGTCTTCAGTGCACTGCACTCTCCACCTCTGCCTCATCCTGCTTCTCGTCCAAAACCTTTCCTTTTTAAGCCATTCTGCGCAGCCCACAGCTTAGCTTCACTGTTTTGATCTTATCCTTTGCAGCCTTTCCCACAAGCTACGACCTCTACACTCCCCTTTACTTTTATATAAATATGATTTATGCAATGTGATAATATATGACGACAGAAAAGTGGTTTGGTTGGTTGTCCAACACTCTTGTGCAGCAGTATTTTGCATCATTTTGATGATGCGTTGCATTCCTACACACAGCACAGACGCAGGCACAAATATTTCCGTGAAAGAAACACAAACAATATGCAGAACGGGCAGATGATGAACAAGAGCTTCAGCCAAGTGAGGAGCTTGAAACTATAGGAGGAGCTACTTCTGCTGCATTGATTTGGTTTGTGTATGAAAAGTGCCCATACATTTCAAATTATACTCTGACTCAAACAATACTAAGCACATGATACAAATGCCCACAAATTTACATGGTAGAGAGAATTTTGTCTATCCATCCATCCATCCATATAGTCATAGTATCCCCTTTATCAAATCTGATTCTGCTTCCCTCTAAATGTGACTTAGTTTCCTCATACACACAGATGTAATCTCAGTATATTGGTACATTCATCCGTACACACACATACACACCTAACTGCCAATAGCCGAGAGCTTCTTCTGTACATAAGCTCCAGCATCTAAAAGCATCTCCACCCTCAGGTAAAGGTCATGAGATCCAGGTCCCTGTGGCCCAAAACAGCCTTTAATCCTGGAGGCAAGCAACCATCAGGCCAAACCAGGCATGTGCTAACAGCTTGAGCCAAGTCTCACTGTGATTCTTTAGGAAGAAGGTCGATTTGGTTAAATCAACATTTCTGTAGTTCTTTGCATATGTCCTTGTGTGTGTATGCAGGAAGTGTTTTTTAAACATAGACTGATTATAAGAATATGCAAGTAATGATACACATAAACATCATTTTAATTCAAAAGTAAATAAATTCTTTAGTGTTTTTCTATTTTCTATCATTTTTGTATTACAAATCCCATGAAAACACCAATATACAACAGCTTCCTGTAAATACAAATAAATACATACGAGTCATGAATATGTTATTACAAAAACTAATTTCCTAAGATTGCTGTGCACCGAAGGTTTTAATTAATCCCCCAACTAGGAGTTAGTTGTGTATTTGTTAGAGATTAATGCATATTTGTCAAGCTTGTTTTTTATCAGCTCAAATTTACCTAGTGTCAGACATGTCAGCCAGTGCAACCATGTTACCAATTTTTATTTTGAAAACAAGGGAGCTCGACAGCATATGTACATTAAGCTTTCGCTCCACACACAGTTCTTGTTAGTAGGATCAGTTTACTGTTGCTTTGTGAGCCATGTTAAAAAAATAAACATGTTAAATATAATGATATCCTTTATAGGAAACAATGGTAGAAAATCTTTGAGTGTGAGCAAGCAAACTAGTGAAATGTTGAGACTCTGTGTGTGAGTGTGTGTGTGTGTGTGTGTATCCGCACGTTCCCCTGGCTCTCACCTCCATGTGGTATCAGGATGAGGGATGGTCCTGCCAGCGATCAGCCCAGGCCTGGACTCAAGCTCCACACAAGGATTCCCTGCTGAAACCATTAGTCTGGGCATTAAACACCATTAGAGTGCGCACGCACACACACACACACACACACACACACACACACACACACACAGTCACACACACACATTAAACATTTGTGGTGTTTTATTTTGCTTTACCACAACCTTACACTCACAAATATACATAGTATGAGTGTGTATCTGGATGCACACACACATATACACACACATAATCAGACGAGAGAGTGGAGCAGAGTGACTGCCAGACATAGTGGCTGAGGCTGAAGGGAAAAGAGCAATAGAATTGGAGAAGTTTAAAGAGAAGGAATGATGAAAAAAGGAGGGATGGCAGACACAGGATGGAGGGTGGAGGGGCGTTGAAAATCCACTTTTCCTTTAATGTCTCATTTCTCTTGCTATCATCTACTCTATTTGCCTTTTCTAATGCATAATTAATTAACGACAAGTAAGAAATTAATTTCCTGGATGTCAGGTTTTTTTACTGTAGACTTACCTCATCTTCCCCCACACTGCACATGAGTGCTCCTTTCATATCTGCATGTATTTATTACCTGTTTCTGCCTGCATGTGTGTGGTTATGTGTGACTCCACTCTTGTGTTGCCTGCTGGAGCGAGCGTGTCCCCGGCGATCCAGGTGTAATTGGGTTAGAGACAACCAGGACAATGTGACACCTGCAGGTCTCAGCTGTGCCGCTCCCCGCTGCACTGGCCTGGAGTCAGCTGGAGCTCCGTCATCTGGACTCGCCTCAGACCAGAAATGGCCTTTCTGGGACTGATCCAGGGTTAGAGGCTCCGCTGGGCACGGCGCAAATATCATTCTAAATCCTCACCTTTTGTCTTGTAGCTTGACAGGAGCAGCAAGAGACGAAGAGATTATGTGACATCCATCTTAGAATATTAAAGTGTGTGGCAGTGTGAGGCATACATCTTAAGGAAAAAAAAAAACTTTGGAGCAATTAAGAAGGGTTCACTTCAGACTCACAAGGTTTGAAGGTTTAACTTTTTATTGTTTCCAATAATTTCTGAAGAAACCTGTAATTTTAATAAATGTTTGACTTGGTTGTCAGGGCCATCATATCCCATTTGTGCAATCATCTGCATCAACAGTCCCTCAACACATTTAAGTCATTTTTTTAGTATTAACATGCTGATTGATTGGATAACTTTTTTGTGAAAATCCCATGAAGGTACTGTATTATCTACTAAAACCAAGACTATACATTAAGATGGACCGTACGTCTCAACTTCCACCTACTTTCCAGAAATGAAACCAAAATGATGTTGCAATAAAATGAAATAATTAAATAAAATAAGAACTGTCCTGACCGGCCTCCAGGGGGCGATCAAGAGGATTTGGCTTCACTTTTGGAATGCAGTCATCCATCTTTACATAAAGACAATGAGTAAAATATTGCTCCCTCTGTTAATTAAATGCATTAATTCAAGCAATAAATGAAAAATAAAACAAAAGCAATTCCCACATGTAATAAAAACAAAACCCACATGTAAAGGATATAAAACATAAGATCATACACAGGCAGACATATCTGAAAGGCACCTTGTGGCCTGAACACTGCTGACAAACACTCACACGCAGCAAATGAACGCTGCTGGTGTGTGACAGTTTCCCTGGTGCCCTCCTCATCCTCTGATCAGGCAGAACTTGTGATCACAGACTGATATCATCACACCAACGTCTCCCTGTCACCTCAGATTTCTGCTGCTTATGTCTGACGACTGTCTCCTCAGGCCCAAGTGGCGGCAGACCATGCTAACCAGCGCGACGCCATCGGAAGCTAATAAATCATCTGTGGTTTTATTTCAGATTTACTCGGACCATAATGAAGACGCGACGGGCCCCAGGCCGTAACCGACGGCGACAGGATGACACTGATGAATGGCTAAAGGTGCATTCACTACAGTCGCAAGGAGAGGGAGGACTGTCAGGGTGCGCTTTCTGTGTGTGTGTGTGTGTTTTTGTGTGTGATCAGTTGCACTCCAAGAATCTGTTAGATCACACTCTAGTCCTGCACTGTAGATAGCAGTAGTGTGAAGTATAACATAGAACATTTAGCACCTGAAGACTAAGTCCTCATCATCACGGTTATCCTCACTGTTATCATCAACTGTCCAAAATCTCAACCATTAACATCCAAATCCTTGCATCTGAATCTTCATCATCATTTGTCATCAGTATCACCACCCCCACCAACATCCTCATTGTTTTCAACATCAGAATTATCATTCTATATCACAAACACACTACCTATGTGATTATCATCATGTTTCTTATCATCATGGTATCAGCTGTAAATAACAGTGGCATCGTCCTCACCTTGTTATTAACTACACCGCCACATTTTAAATCACCACCATGAACTTTATGAATGTGTCATCATTACTTACATGTGACATACACAACTATATAGCCTACATCATAAGCTTAAATGCCATCATCGTCACCATCACCTTTGTCCAGAGTTGTTTCAATAGATCCCAATTTTTTATTTTCCAATACCCTTACTCAGGTATGTGATGATACCTCATATCATTCCAGTACCTGTGTTGTCTTGTATAAAATATATAATATAATCCAAAATCTGTATATCTCACTGTATGACACACTTTTTTTATTGGGTTCTTAGCCCATGTTCCATCCCATTCCATTTCTCAACAGTATTAAACAAGCCAAGGGTTAGGGGGCAAATACAGGGGCAAAAAACACTTTAACATCCCCAACTTTTTATCAAAAATAATGTTGGTAATAACTACAATCAACATGATTACCTGATGAAACAAAAGTTAGACATAAAATCATTTAACTTTATCACTGTCATCATGAATGTGCTAACATCCCCGTCACTCTCTCTGCGTTGCTGTACTCTATTACACTGACTCTGTGTTTTGATTGCATGCTCTTCCTGTGTGTGTCATCACAGTCCTCTCTGTCGGCCAAGGACAAATCGACTGAACCAACTCAATGCTTCAAGCCTGGCAGCATCCAGTCGTCTTGTCAATCAATGAATCCATACGGAGCTTGTCTCAGCCGGACCTGACTGGCACAGCACTTTGTGAAGAGCACGAGACGACACAGGTGAGTCACACACAATAATGTCTGAATACAAGTTTGTCAGAGTTCTCACCAAATGTCACAGAGTGATGCAGCTTCTTTTTTTAAAATAATTTTAAAATGTAACTTCAATGGAATCAATGGGAGTCTGTATGGTGTGCAACTTTTTGTGATGCTTCTCATTCCCTGCGAATGAGCTGATGCAGGACTGAGTTGTGGTAGGCTATTGTAAGCTGGTCGCTCTGTGGACCACTTGAGCAGCCTTGATTTTGCTCAAGCAGCCCACAGATTGTCTTTGATGGTGCACCAGGTGGGTGCTGGGTGAGAAGGTTCAGGGCCATTTCTTATTCCCAGTCCGGCGCTGGTCCTGGTATTGTTACTGGAAGACCTTTATAGGATGGAGCCAATGTCAGTGATAATAATAAAACCTAAACAAATATACATTTAGTGGATACAATGTATTTTTGTGCTGAATTTACTGAGAGAATATTCCTTCCATCAGAAACACTTAACACAAAAGTGTGTATAGTATTGTGCACAATAGTGTGAGCGCGTCTTCACTCCATCAACCAGCCTCTCTAATTACAGCTGTTTGTCCATGGTGAGACAACATGAAGCCGTTTGACCTTACTGGCTGACAACCACCATGAAAGGACAGATAACACACTCCTCTTTTAAACGGGCCTGGCTCCATCTCTCTCCCTCCATCTTCATCACTCCCCCTCACACACTCTGTTACACTCCTTCACTCTGTTTCTCCATCCCCGCTTTATACTTCTCTCCAGCGCTGTCACTCACTGCCTGCAGAAATTTCTATCACATTCTCTTATCTGGTTATCTACAATGTCTTTCACTATTCTATCTCGCTCTTATCCACATCTATCACCCTCCTCCTGGCTCCAAATGAAAAGTTGTGCTCTGTTTACCTTATTTGCAGCACAGTTTAACAAGGCATTAGCATATCCTGTGGGTCTTTCAAATTTTTGCTTTCAAGTGGGTGACAAACCCACACATTGCAGAAGCGTACAAAAGTGCATAGATACACACGCCTATGAGTGCACAAAGCCAGTTAATTAGAGCTCAAGGCCCTTCTCTCCTAACGAACCCAGTGATAATTAAAGAGCCCCTGGACACGGGCGTGTCTGCGAACTGCTTCTAATTAAGCCCCAGCGAGCTGATTTAGCTAATTAGCTAAAGGCTCGATGTCGGACACCAAAGCATTCGGGCCCCCGGCGGAACACAGGAAGTTACAACGTCCCCACATCGTCCCTGGCAACACTTTCATTTCCTGGGGCATTAATCACCAGTGTTACAACTGTCGTCATAGTGACTGCCACATGGGAACAAGGGGGTGGGGGGTAAGGGCTGCAACCCACAGGGAAAGAGGTGTGGACAATTCAAAGTAAAGCTATGGAACGATAGGACCAATCCTGTGCTGAGTTCACACCTAGCAGGTATGAAGGGGAGGAGCTGCAAACATTTTTAAGAATAACATGTTTTTAAATGAACTAGCTTGTGATTGAAGAAGTCATTATATAACAAACCCTTGTCTTACATGCACAAAACTACACATCAATGTATCACCTATCAGGTAAAACCGTATCAGTTTCAACTTGGATCAATGCTTTGTTCATTGTTTTTATTGATTTAAAAGTAAGTTCTGATGTCTGTGAACACTGTGATGTCACTAAAAATAGGTGCAACACAAGCACTAAACTTTCCAGGTCAAGTCAAAATAATGTGGCAGCAGAAAACATCTATTCAAAAAGCCAATGACACATTTTTGCTAGTCGTAGCATGCGCTGTTATTGGGTATTGGCATTGTCAATCATTCTCGACAGCTGTTTGCCCTTTCTGATGATAGTAAGCAATCGGGCTTGGGCACTTCTGAGTCAAAGATATTGACCTGCATAAAAGTCGTGCATGTCTCACTCTCAGCAGCAGAGATGCTGCAGC
Organism: Paralichthys olivaceus; assembly: GCF_024713975.1. Classification (NCBI taxonomy): domain Eukaryota; kingdom Metazoa; phylum Chordata; class Actinopteri; order Pleuronectiformes; family Paralichthyidae; genus Paralichthys; species Paralichthys olivaceus. The sequence goes on along the minus strand of NC_091112.1, from coordinate 12,315,971 downwards.
ACAGCATCCAGCAGAACGCACGAGGAGAGAAAAAAGGTGCAGGATTTATACTGTAGATCAATAGACATCAGAATGCCTCAGTATATTTTCAAACGTGAGTAAAGCATTTGGCTTTGGCACAATATGAAAATGTTCAGGAGATATTTGGGGACATCAGTGACATCACACAAGATTTACAAGGTAAATGGTGTTAATTGTTCTTCAAATACGAGATCTTGAGCCATGTATGAAATGATGTGGCTAAATGAACATATTTTCAGACAGTAGAAGTTACCTTTGAGATAATCTCTCATGCATTTAATTTGGCCTTACATTTCTTGTTTTATGTTCAGCTTATTAATTTGGTTATGTCAAATAAGAGAAACTTACATTTGGAAAGTGTCTATTTTAGGAGGTACCTGCTCTTAAGTGCCACACTTAAAGGAACGGGGTGAAGGAATATAATGGAGTCGTACAAACGGGGAAATGGCTCATACTTTTGGAGAGTCTCTCCTTAAAATTATGAATCGTGACAATACTGAAATAATTACTGTAGATGGCTCAGGAGTATTTATCACTCTGGATAATCTCTTGGAATAAAAATAAAAAAAGAACACAAATAGCGTTTTGAAGAGGTGTCACACACAGATGAAGAGATAAAAGATGTCAACTTGGAAATAAGACGACATACAACAAGTTAGGCTGATACAGGGTGATGCACTTAAACAAAAACGTGTGATCTCCGCAATGAAATTGATACATCCTGCCTCCTGCATGCTGCTTGTCTGGAGTTCAAGTCTGAAAAGGACTTTGCCGGTGGGACCAGCTCAGTGTAGGTTGGGAAGTACTTGGGTTGGCCCAATGAGCACATTCCTGGAACACTTTATTACATGCACCTCGACTGACAGGCGCACAATAAAGAAACTGGACTGAACATTTTGGGGCGGTCCACCAGCCCACTGATGCATCACTGGTCTAAATGGTACAAAGCTACATTTTTGATTTCCATGATTAAAAGCACCTCCAGCAAAGTAGTGTCTATCATCTGCACTATGTATAAAGGTTAGAATTTAAGCATATGCAGAAACATAAATTCAGAGTGAAGTGAGTAAGTACTGCTGTCATATCACAGGCATTATGAATTCAAGTGTTTCTTAAGTCCTCCCGGAAATCACAGAACTTCTAAGAGCGGATACATCCCAGAGCAGACGTTCATCTCGTTTCATCTGCCTCATGCTCGTTTTCATCTTTCCGTCTTTTCCCTCTCTGTAGCTCGTGTCACCAATAACTCAGCTTCCAACTTCATAGCTGAGGCACATCTGATCCCCATTCATTTCCGCAGTGGGAGAGGGAGAGCTGGCGTTGGCCACTAAGGCCCTGATCAATCATGATCTAGCACGACAGCTTGTATTAGAGACGGAGAGATGGAGGGAAAGAGAGATACCGAGAAAGAAAGAGAGAGAGGGGGGAATATAAGATATTCAGACTTTGATATTTCTCTCTGGGAGATGCGTGTGATTTGTCAGCATGAACAGATGTGATCAGAAGACGGTCAAAAGGGAAAGTGTTAGAGGAGGAGGGAGGGATGGAAAAAGAAGAAAAAAACATCCCCAGCCTGGTTCGTTATTAAGAGATTAAATCCCATCTCTGACAGACTTGTCAGTGTGGGAGACAGAATCGAGCATGGCCGGTAATTTGACTAGTTCCCTATCTCCTCGCCACTCAGTTGGCCGATGACAGCCGGGCGACAGAGTGTTGAATATGCAAGATGTCTCCCCCTCTATCCCTCTAAATTCTACCATCTACCTCGCTGTCATGGCTACCTCAGAGACACATGCACACGCAAAAATATATGCATGCACACACACACACCTCCCTATGAAATGGTTCATTTGGACCATTTGCATTCGCACCAAGAGGTTCAGACTCCCCAAGATATTAACAAATGAAGTCTCGCAGGTTCATATCTGTCACGTGTATGCAAGAAATATGTATTTTTCACTTTTAAGGTGTAGCTTTTGCTCTGGCTTCTCTTTGTTTGTGTGTGTGTGTGTGTGTGCGTGCGCATGCATCTCCACTGACAGTTCCTGTTAGCCTGATGTGCGGATCCTTCCAGCACACCCACAGTGAATCCAGTCAGGCCAGGTGTTATTTTAACACTCACTTTCGGAAGATGAACGAGGGACGTTTTCCTCCTCCTCCTCCTCCTCCCATCTCACATGTTCACATCCCCCATTTTCTCTTTTCTCCCCCCCCCTAGTCCCATCCCTCCATTCGGAAAAGCCTGACCCAGTATTACGGTGACATTATGGGGCCACTTACCGCCCTGCTAAAATAAACCCCAGTGAAGGAGACGTGTGACAGAACAGGGTTACAGCAAGCCTTTGCGCGAATTAATCAAACAAATAAACGAAGAATTTAGACTTAAACAGGAAAGATCTCTCCCTCTCTCTCCCCTACCTTCACTCGTCTCCTCTCAACTTGCAACCGCTCTGTTTGTTCTCATCTGAGACACGCACACACTCTTTTAAACATGGAAACACACTAAATGTTACAGACATGCATGCTCATGCACATTTACGCTGAAACATTTACTTGCACAGTCACAGGTGAGAAAGAAATAACTGACCTGACCTTTTTGCCATTCATTCAGCTACTTATTTCTTTATTTTGAGTTATGAATGCTCAGCTTCAACACAGGACCGTCTTTTGCTTTGGACCAGATGATTCATTAATTTGGATTTTTATCCAACATTTAGCTGAGGAACCTATTTCCTCTCAGTGCTGTTAACTTAAATGTAGCTTTCTCTCTCAACAGTGATTGTCAAATGTAGCTTTGAAATGCTAACAGGCATTTAACAACCCAGAGAGCAGGCACGAACTTGCTGAACTCAATAGTAGCAGAGGTGGGTGAAGTGTAGTGTAGAGTAGGTAATATCAGGAGAGTCTGAGTTTGCAGACGAGAGAAAGTGAATTGCACCGTTACCTTAAAAAACTGCTGCTATGATTCACTGATTAAAGAATTTGTTGTGTTTTTCATTGGAGTGTTTACTCTTCTGATGTTGGATGGCTGGAAATGTATCTTTCAACATACAATGATAACAATTTATATAACTTCAGTCACATAGTGGTCTCTCAATCAGAAAACCTAGTTCGATGATGTCGTGAGGCAGCGCGGGATCATGGGAGCTGTCTTCACCAGATGAAAATCCACCTGACGTGACACAGGTGCAAATGATGCTCATGAATGAGGAAACGTATTAAAGTTACGCAGCAAAAGGCAAAAAATTCTGTGATCCATTACGTGTGACCAATACAAACAATGGAAGAAAAAACAGCCAAGACTGGCTGACTGGCTGGCAGTGTGTTTTTCCTTCATCATAGAAGTTATAGCAGTCGGGCAAAGACACATTTAAAGTGGATATGACTCAATGAATAGCCGACCAAATGAAACGTCCTGTTACTTCAAAATTAAACTGTGGATTTCTCCGCATTGTTGGAAACTATTTGGATATTGTAAGTGCACAAGTCAACAAAACAAAGGTCTAGTTGTTTTAGACATTTTAATAGTGAATTGTTACATATTATATCTTGAACTGTTGGGTTTATGCCTTAAATTATTTTTCTCCAAATATATGCTAGAAACTACACATAAACACGTAAAATGTTTTCATCATATTTAATACATTTTTAATGGTATGGGTTTTTTTGGAGCACCTATACCTTACATGTTAAAGATGAAACTGATGTCTGAGGTTGTTGATGTTCAAACTGCACATTATGGCTTTAGCTTTACAGCTCTTGAATGACTGAATTGCAAGCCCTCACCACTGTCTATTATATCAAATGAGTGGAATTTGAAATGTATTTCTTTTTGCCAACATCCACAGCAAACTCTCATTCTTCACTCTTGGAACAATTTTCTCACCGCAGTCAGGAATGCTGTGTCACATCCAAGTCTAGTGGCAAACATTTGTTGGAGCCTGCTCACCTTTTCCTCTCTTATAGCTTTCCCTCGCCTTAAAGACCCTCAACATGTATTATACAGTTTGCTCTCCGCAGTTGACACATGATATACAGTGGGCATTTAGTGCCACGTCATTTACTTACATCCACCTTGTAGAGAGGTGGGGGGACTCTTTGGACCATATTTTTAACTTCAACGTCATTTTCTATACTGATGCACCCATTCACTGAAAAAAACCCAGAGGAATGTGTATTTTGTTTGATTTAAATCAGTTAGCTCATGCAAACATTCAGTCACTGTGTCATCTCTCAACACGCTCCGATCGCTCCCAGTGTTACATGCTGGTTACCATAGCGATGGCCCATTCCGCATGCAGGCAACATCTTGATTAATCTAGACGATGACAGTGCGACTCTTGATGGGGACAGCTCCCCATTGATCTGTAATGAAGCCATTGAGCTGCATGACGAATGGAGGGGAAGGAAATTTGTGAGCACATGATTAATGAAATAATTAATTAAGTAATTGGATCTCTTAATTATTTATTTCTCTGTTCCTCGAACTCGCATAAAAAGTTTGTTTGCATATTAAAATTTTGGGCATGCCGTGAGGTGAGCTATGTTTTGCTTTACATATTCATTTTTTATCTCTTAGGAAATGTTTTCCATGAGCAGAAAGCAGCACATGAAAAAGTCAAAGTGTTTTCCAGAAGTTTTGGGATGATTTCTTATTAAGACAGTCAGATTAATGAACATCTGAGTGGCTCGTCTCATGAGCCGAACACAATTGTTTCAGTCTCTCACATTTTTTGATAATATAGATGATTAACAATCTTAATGAAGAGTTAAGTCTGTGATCCTATTCCCAGATGTGCCTCCCAGATTACTTGGAAATAGAGTTTGTGATTGCACGGTGTCTTTTCCATCTGCTGCCTGCTGTTGCCGGGTGTGTGGGATGTTTCCTGGACCTGCTGCAAGACCGCAAGCTCTTCCAGTAAAAACATGAAGTAATTTTGGATTCTGTCCTTAAAGGCTGGCGTGCTCCTCCTCCATGAGCTTCTTGCATGTGTCATACCTGGCATTAGACATTAACTTCACTCTAACTCAAATGGAAAGCCTGTTCAGATTTCCCATAACTCACATCATAAATAGGCTGATGTATGGGCTCTCTGGGCCAACTTGGTAGCAAACCTTAAATTTTCTGCCATTGGCGGCACAGCAGCTGATTCTGCTAATGACGTATAGCACTGAGGACTGCGTATCCCAATGCATGCTCTTCTGATCCTTTTTTTCACCCCCCCCCCCCCGTCTCTGCTGTAGATTTGAAAGCCTAATAAAATGAGATCACAGATTTCTTTTTTTCACAACTTTTTTTACCCTGTGAAGAACTTTGCTGAGTGTGCATGTATTTTTTCAGCTTTGCCCGGCTGCACAGGCCTATAGACATACCCACACCTGGGAGCATACCCACCGCTGCCACAGCATTTCACCACAGGCCATATTCATTTGCAGAAAAATATACATTTCTGCATAAAGTCTGCTGGAGTTAAAATAACCCCTGCAGAGGCTGTTGTTTCAGTCCATGCCCTGATATGTGAGGCCAAAGTTTACGGTTCTTATTTTGCATCCATGAAACACCTCTGGTGGAACAAAACACAAAAATGATGCAGACAAACACAAGCAACATAAAAGGTGAAAATTGGAAGAATCTGCAACATTTTCAATAAGGCTATTTAACTATGATGCTAACACTCCTAAAATTCTTGCTTTATAGATGAGATTAGGAAAAAATAATTAACCCTATAACAGTAGGGTCCGGGATTTATCCTGACTTTGTCTTTCACATATGAAGAATGCAGCAGGAGATTCTCTGGTCACAACAACAATGAAGTATCTCAGGTTGCAGGAGGCATGACAAAACATAAATTCTGCTGCTGAGTTTGTTTACAGGACGTTGATGTTTCCATGGGCTCTTGAATCTCTCCAACTTTCCAAGTTGACATCTTTGTCAAATTCTTCATGAAAGACACCTCTCTCACCCTGAGATATTTGTTTTTTAGGTTTGTATACATTGCGCATGAGAAATGTTATCAACGCACCCACTCGCTTGTGCCCACTAGTAGTTTTTACAACAGGGCTGGCAGGAACAACTGTGGCGAATGTCTGGACCCTCTGATATTTGCATTCTCACATATATCCCCTCCGAATAATTTCCTGAGATTATCCGGAGTTCAGTGCACGTCTGAAAGCATCCTAAATGAAAAAATCCTGCAGGAAAGATACATGCAATAATCTAGCACCTCTTCACTTGTATAAGATCCCACACAACTGAGGAAACTGTGACACAAGAAAAAGAGAGGTCTTTTCTTCCCTATTTCTTTTGCAGTTAATAAACATGTATAGAATCCATTAACTCACCAGTCACTCTCAAATGAGTATGAAAGAGTTGGGCATTAGATGTAGACGGAATGAGCAGTGTAAAGAATCACGTAATGTTTTAAACCAACTGTGACCAATCAGAGTTCATCCAGGAAGCTTGTGTAACTAACACTTATGAACAGGGTGAATTTCACTGTTCACCAAGTGTCCTGCACACTCTCACGCAGTCTAAAACTCCATTACAACAATATTACAAGTGTTCAAATGAAGCTAATGGCCACAATGACTGCTCTAATGTGTGTGGATGACTGTAAGAGCATGAGCGTGTGCATCTTTGTATGTATTTGTGTGTGTGTGTTTGAATATGTGCTCGTGTTTATATGCAGCGTGTGCAGGTCTCCCTGTTGCATCGTATTGGAGATCATTGTGCATCCATCAGTATGCCGTTAAGCAGTGGCCGGCGAGGATATGAAATGGCTCTCACTTTGGGGCTATCGCTGATCAATGCTCATACACATTTAATGTCATAATTAGCCATCAGGCGGCACAATAACACATCAGCACTAACAGCGCCAGCCACGGACGGCACGATGGCAGCACACATAGACACACATGCTCTGACACAAGCACCCACATACTAATTTCTTTTGTGAAACATCTCTGGGTACATTGACTACATATATTTTATGAACCACAGCCACGGAGATGGAAATCACACACACACACACACACACACACACACACACACACACACATTAGCTAACTTGCCTCACACACTATTAAACAAACACACACCATCAACCATTCAGGCACTAAAATAAGGTGTGTGCTCAGAGTGTATGATGTTATGCTATGGTGAGGGTGAGAGATGAAAGAGAGTGACACAGAGGGAGGCTGGTGGGGCTGGGGGGCATTATCGGGAGAGGGCTTTACAAAGTAAGCCAATTTATACAAGGTATCCCGACTCGAATTAGTGGCTAATGACTCTATTAGCTTTCATTTTTGCACCGAGGAGATTTTCCTGCATAAATTAAGGCCCGATCATTGGCAAAGTGTCACGGCCAAAGGACAGTTTATAAATACAACAGCCAGGCCCTGTCAGCCACACCGGGTGCTGATATAGACGTCTCTGCAGACTTTGTCGTTGAGCCCAACAGACTTGTGCCAGTCAGACAGTGACAGGGGACCGTGGGGGTCCCGGGGGGAGCTCTCTCGCCGTCGTCCCTGAAAAGGTCAACTTGACGCGGGCACAGCCCATCGACCTGCCCCCCTGTCGGCTCCGCTGATAAAAATCAGATAAACTTAAGACCACTTATCGATCCAGGCTGCGGAGCCTTAGGCAAATGTTGGCTGAGCCCCTTCTCCTCCCTCTTGTCCTCTCCCTCCTGTGCATATGATTACATGCAGGCAAATTAAAAAAGAAGGAGGGGGGTGAGAAGGAGAAGAGATGGGAGAATGAGATAGGGAAGGAGAGATACAGGCAGAGATTCTAGTTTCTCTAAGGAGTGGAGAGGAGGGCATGTTATTAAGAGAGGTGAGAGGATGAGAAGTGGGAGAAGGGACAGTAAGATTAATCGCAGAAATTTGAGCAGAGACAGGGAAATTTCATTAACTATGAGGGCACTTGTTAGAGCTAAATGGTCGGAGAGAGGCGGGAGGTGGAGGTGGTGAGGGGAAGAGGGGATCAGGCAGACTAAAAGAAGTGGAAGAAGTGGGAAAAGGAAAGACGAAGATGTGCACACAACATTCTCTTGCATCTTATATCTTCCCTTTCCTCAGCAAGAAAAAGTATAGCTGCTCTGCTCCCTAACTCTGCAGGTCTTTATTGAGATGGGATGGAAACAGAAAGAGGGAGTTAAGGAATGAGAGGGCCCTGCAGCAGGAAGGATGCAGAGCTGTGCAAAAGGGCCAGGAGTCAAAGCTAGTGAGAAAAGACAGACAGAATTAGAGCAAAACCACAGCAGAAATGTGAGGGAAAGATACAGAGGTGCAGCACATCTGGCTGGTAACGCTTTCACCTCTCTGTAATCAGACCACACATCCTCTGTGGGTTCCCTCGCCATCCTCTCTCGCAGCATCTCCCTTTCCAGGCTGAGTGTCTGTCTGCTGCCCTCTGCACCCCCACTATCTTTTCCACGCTTCCTACACCTCGATCCCGTCACCATAGGCGTCCACACAACTCGCCACACAAACACGCACTGTACGAGCGTAGACACACACTCCCTGTGTCTGCTGTGTCTCTGTGTCTCTCTCAGGAGGCTGAGCATTACAGCTTGGGGGCAAAGAGGTGCTGATAAGGGGACAGGAGTGTGACGCGAGTAGGGGCAGATGACCAGATAACACACTTAGTCTTAACGTGTGTGTGTGAGTGTGAGGCCCACAGTCGTTCGGGTGTAAGTGGGAATGATGAGGGTAACCCCGTTATCAGCTCTGTCTATGTCAGCACCTCCATCTGGTGTCGGCTCTCTTGTGTGTGTGTGTGTGTGTGTGTGTGTGTGTCTGTGTGCGTGTGTGTGTGTGTGTGACACTATAGGGTGATAGTTGTCTGCTGAGCAGGAAGTGCAGTCTGGGTCAGACTGGTGACACATACAGCACAGCCTCTAGTGTCTGTCTCATTCTCCTCTTCCTTTCTCTCTCTCTCTCTCTGTGTGTGTGTGTGTGTGTGTGTGTGTGTGTGTGTGTGTGTGTGTGTGTGTGTGTGTGTGTGTGTGTGTGTGTGTGTGTGTGTGCATGTGTGTGTGTATTAAAGGGCCAATCAGTGCAAAATAGGAGGAGAAGAGGTTTATGTTCAAACAATGTGCAGGTGGTTAAGTAGTAAAAAAGTAGTAAAACTTCACGTTCCACATCATATTTTGGTTCATATACTAAGTTGCTACAGCATTTATAAAAGTGCATCACAATCATTCCTCAGAATAATGTGTCAGACATTCCCTCGAATAGATTGCTGGCTTATAGAAAATATGCAACTTAGTAGCATATATATATATAAAATGCCAAAAGAGATGAAAATGCAGGCGCTGGTGGCAGAAGAGGAGGGATGAGTGAGTTTTCACATGAAGCCATGACTCACAGCTTTTAGTCCTCTGCTGCTTACTACTGGACACAATGGGGAACAGCACCTGACTTCTGTGGCTGCAAAACTGGAAAATAAGCATGTTATGTTGAAGTATTGAGAGGACAAACTTGTTATAACTTCAACTTGAATGTATAAAAATGTTTTGTTCTTATTAGTGGAGGATTTAGATAAAGACAGAGCATATAGAGGCAGAATTTATCAAGGGTCCACAGGCAAAGAAGCAGCAACTTTTCCCTCTATGTATTTTTTTAATTTGTTCAAAGCAAGAAATGTATGTTTCAAGGGAGATTAATATCCAGATCCCGGACCAAATATAGGCTACAACTGAAAGTGTGGTAACATCCAGTACTTTGGATTATTTTTCTCCCGATTGCAAATAATTAGTTCTAAATTCCTTTTCACACATATCCTTCAGTTTGTTGTGGATGGTTTTTCGTCTCTGCCAAAACATATGGCATTGAAAACAGAGATATCTGACTACAGGACCGACATTGCAACCGATATATAGCTTCTTCTCGTGCATAACAAACTACAAGTGTGATGACCACGGCTACTCTTATCTGAGACGATTTTGCCCATTTGCCACCGCACAACTAAACACCTCTATTGCAACTCAAAGCATGGACTTTATCATTCTAAATGTATGTATATGATGCTGAGACATGATTCATTGAGACCAATCCTGATGTAAGTCATAGGAGATAGGGTCGTTATGATTACACAGAGTGCTCCCTGCTGGCCATTATCATTCAAGTGCATCTATGCACTGAAGGACACTGCAAAGCCTATTAGGATCTGACACTGTGGTACAATCTGTGTGTGTGTGTGTGTGTGTTTGTGTGTGTATGTGTGTGTGTGTGTGTGTGTGTGTGTGTGTGTGTGTGTGTGTGTGTGTGTGTGTGTGTGTTACAGGAACATAATCCAGTTTTTCTCCCAAGAAGAAAGAGGGAACAGAGTTTATAAGGACAGTTGATCAACAATATCATTAAATGTAGAGTAACATTTTGTTCGTGGCTAAAGAAAAAAGGAAAAGATACAGTGGATTAGAATTAGATTTTAAGGGCAGTGTGTGTTGAGAGGGTTGTACAGAAAACGAGTAAGAGATTAAAACTGCTGCTGTGTCTGGGGGATCATTTGTGTGTGTGTGTGTGTGTGTGTGTGTGTGTGTGTGTGTGTGTGTGTGTGTGTGTGTTTCTTCAGACGAAAGAGGGCAATATAGTTTTTAAGGACAGTTCATCACCAGTATCATAAGCAGTGGAGTTACTCAGTGCATTATACTATGTGTGTTTGAGTTTTTCATAAGTTGCAGTGGACAGTAAAGGATGCAAATAGACTCAATAAAATATCTGTTATTTTTAAAACCTAATATTGATGATTCAGTATCTACCCTCTCAATAAAACGTCTCAGTAAATGGCCGGTGGATTTATATATAACCATAACTTGACATAAGGTTAAGTGTTCCTAATAGTTATAAATGAGAGAGTGCCCGTTACTTTTGTTTATTGGTGCTTTCTTTGGGTCCCCTCGCTGCTGCTGCTTCCAGTAATGTAACATGTCGCTCTCACCACGCACGCCTGTGAAATGAAATTAGACTCTGACATGGGCCCCGCATCATCCGCCGAGGAGCCCGCACCGTGAACTCTTCACCCGGACACGGCCCTGCGCGGCGGCGCGACGACGCACGAGAGCGGAATATCCAGGAGGTGCAGGCAGGAGGCTGCGCGCTCCCGGGAGCACCAGGCGCGCGCCTCCACTCCTGCAAAAATTATTCATTCAAGTCTGCCATCTACCGACGAAAAAAGGGAAAGACAACGTCAGAAAATACTAGACCAGTAGAAGGGATTAAAATGTTTAATATATATATTTATATATACCTTTATAAAATCTTTATATAACTATCATACAGGCTAATATACCTTTAGCTTCCTATTGGTTGTAACTGCACTAGACGATAGTACATATCTTACTGTATTCTCCTAAGTGCTAATAACAGCTGCTAAATATTTAGTAGTCCTCTTTCTCATGGATTTACTTTAAATTGTCATTACATTAAGGCTCACTTAGACTTTGGCTTGACTTTAACCTTGGTATTACCTTGAACTATTAATATTACCACTAATATTAGTATTTATGTGCAATATTATCATGTTTAGCAACATATTATATTTAGTTTTATGTGCAATATTTCATATTAGTTATTCCTAATGTCACTTAGGTTTAGTATTAGTGTACAGTCTAACCTTTTGTTTTCATTTCTATTTTAACTTCTACTCGACACTCATTCTGCATTTACTCCATACACACTTCATATTTAAATTTTCACTTGTTGTTTTATTCTACTGGACTCTTTTGTGTATTGTGTTACTTTAATCTTGGAGCAAGCTGGCAGAAGAATTTCCCTCCGGATCAATAAAGTCTTGTATAATTTTTTGAGTAACTTATGTTGCATTGATGGGTATTATTAATATTGTTATTATTATTATTCAACTGTTGAGTCCTGGTGTGACAGTTTGAAATCATGTGCCTAACATAAATTTATTAATATATCTTTTCTGTACAGACCAGTGTTTTGACAAACTGCTGTGCATCTGTAAGCAGTGAGGTTTGATCCCAGAGGCCGCCACGTGTCCTGCAGAAAGTATCATTTAGCAAAGCACTGAAACCCTCTGCCTGCTCTTTCACTGTAAATCTCACTGTAAAAACTTCAACTACAGTATGTGCATGTAAGTGAGCAATGGAAAACTTCTTATTCCGAATGATATTCCCACGATGGGATTAAATGTCTAAATGTAGACCATCTGTTGGTCATGTCATAAGTCATAAGACTAGATGGATAGATAGATAGATAGATAGATAGATAGATAGATAGATAGATAGATAGATAGATAGATAGATAGATAGATAGATAGATACATAGATAGATAGGCAGACAGACATACAGGAATACTCAATGTAGAAGACAAGAAGCTGCAGGAAAAAAAGAAACAGAGAAGCCAAGGGCCCTTTTATTGGGCTGGTTTTATTGCTCTCACTCAGGACTCATATCCTGAGTTAAACAGGGCTAAAGGCAAAAGGTTTTACGTTTATGTGTGTGTGTGTGTGTGTGTGTGTGTGTGTGTGTGTGTGTGTGTGTGTGTGTGTGTGTGTGTGTGTGTGTGTGTGTGTGTGTGTGTGTGTGGGGAGGAAGGTTAGAGAGAAGAAAGCAGAGAAGGTGGGGGTTATCCTGCCCATTAGTGGGGGTTTGCACGTGTAGGCCAAGGCCACATTATGTCTAGCTGAGTTCATCACAATAATGTCAGCCAAAGACCATCTTACTGTCTACTTAATGTGTTAAGAGGTATTTCATTTTGTAGTATTATTTCAGCATAAAGTGATCGAATGAAGAAAAAACTCTGTGTGCTTTATAACTCTATGTGCTGCATAAAGATTTAAGAGAACAGGAGAGGAAATAACCAACATCCCATAATACAAGCTGCAATCCACATCATACTCTGTTCAAAACAGTGTTTGACATGAGATTTTTCGCCAGTTTCCAAAATCACAATATTTACATATCTTAACAGTGTCGGGGGATAGTGTTTCCCCTGATGGCCTGAGATGCATCTTTGTGGTGCATGATTTTTATGGTTTGTTTATAATGCGAGCAAACAAGAGATTCCTCCGTGTCATTCAATCCGTCTGAGAATGAACGCAATGTCTTTGTAGACGGAGCGACACCAAATCTTTGCATTGTTTCATCCTGATATCACCCTGCAATATAATGGAGGTTATATAAGAAGGGAGCAACAGCTTTAATGCTCTTCAAATGGTCACATGTTTTCTTTTTATATTCCACTTTAATGGATTTCAAACTCTTAATGCTTTATAGAATTTACATACAGGGCCTTGAGGAGGTCAATCCTCTGCCTATATTTTTCTATATTGCAGCCTCAGTGAGGTCAAAGTGCTCACAGAAAATAACTTTGCCCAGAGCGCGGTGGGGAGGCATAGACTTGTAAATCATTACTGGAAAAGAAAAAAACCAACATCTGACTTTATTTGAGCTTTTCAGCAGCAGCTTTTCAAGCCTCCTTCATCGTGTTTGTGGTCGTAAAACTAACTGCACAGAAACTCTTCACTTGCACCCTGACGAGCGTTGTTTACTTACGCTTCTTCCTCTGAGTGCAGGAATGAAAATACTGTCGAAGATAGTTTACATCCAAAAAATTCCATTTATCTTTTCTGAGTTAAAAGCTGAGTTTGATTGATATCAACACATGGTAGGAATCTCTCCTGGTGGTGAAGCTGAATGCTGTATAGTGCATTCTGATTATAATACACACACACATGCTTTCTGTCATATTGTTAAGTCACATCATTTCCAATATTTTAACTTGGACAATAACTGGAATATTCAAACAACATGAAGCTCCCAGGAAACAATCTTTACAAGCAACAAATAAAGAATGTTATGATGATTATTATTGTTATGATGATGATAATGGCAGAGGCACTAATCTCTTTGTCTCCCTTTTCTTTTCTCTTTACCATTACAATCAGGAATAATATCCAGAAAGATAAGCACAGAGTGCTTAACAATAGGCCTTCTTCACAGCATGCATTAACTTTTCATGGCAGGGCAAGTTAGTGCAACATGACAGTGTAACAGTTAATGCCAGCACTCTGAAACCGAAGCCGTTAAAGGAAATCAAAAATGCCCACAGGGAAAAAACAAATAACGAGACAAATAGAGGGCAGAGCACGTGTGAATATTCACAGAGTGAATTAATACATGGAAAATAGCTAAATCTAAAAGAAATACAAAAGTTGAAATCAACAATTGGAACAAAATCACAAGGTCATGGATGGTAAAATGATGAAATTGTAAGAGGTGGCCCTGAGAAGATAAGGGTAGTGCAGGTCCATAAATGTTCTTGATAAGAAATACAAAAACACAGATAAAAGATCAAATGCACTGTGGTGAGATTATGATCTGTATCTGCACCAAAGATCAACAGGGTCAAAAGGAAAATACGACACGGATTTTTCAGGGTTCACAAAGCGGGAGTATCGCATATTGACCTGTAGATGGCAGTAGAAGACAAGCAGTGTGGGGAATGGGGGGGGGGTGCTGTGTTGTGTTCATGTTCCTTCTACATAGGCTATGAGTTGTGCTGCAGCTCGTGGTGTCACATGTGGATCACATTCAGAAAGGTTGCACACTGACAACACACATGTTTGGATACAGGCTGAGCAGGATTAGACCTGTTATAATGGGCATCAGCAACACCACACACTCACAAATGCTCTCTACTTGAGCGTATACTGTTTGCTCGGTGCAAATGTACCTCGTTTCGTTGCTTGATGATAAAATTACTCGGGCCTGCTTTTTGTGCTTCAATTAATCTCTGTCTCGCTTTGTGTTTCAAATTGATTCCATCTAATTCTATTACAAGCTGCTCAACCTGCATCCGTGATCACATACACATAAAAAAAAAACCCTCAGGGCTAATTGACAATATTCTGGGCTGTCGTCATATTAGGGCGGATTAAATGCAACGTGGAGGCGCGCCATAATTAATATGAACTGTTTACTGCGTCGACGGGGCCACGTTGGTTAATGGTGTTGTTTATTGTTTTGCAGGAGCCCCGCGTTTCCGGTGCATCAATCCTGGTGTCAGTGGCCGGGCCCCGGTGTCGCCGAGGAGTGATGGCCGCGCGGTGATTATAACGGAATAAAAGGACGTAATGAAGTGCTTTCCGCCCCGTTATTCTCGCGCGCCCGGCTGCTGTCAGCCACCTCCACGCAGCCTCGGTGCTCCACTCCTCCTCCACTCCTCCTCCTCTCTCCATCCCTCCATCCCATCACTGTGCATGTGCCACAGCCGGCTGCGTGTTGTCTGTCCCTCGCTTTCTTCATCATAAGGTTCATATGAAGTTTAATCGTTGCAAATGCTAACAACTCGACAGGGGCCACAGCTGTGTGTGTGTCTGTGTGTGTGTGTGTGTGTGTGTGTGTGTGTGTGTGTGTGTGTCTGTCTGTGTGTGTCTGTCTGTGTGTGTGTGTGTGTGTGTGTGTGTGTGTGTGTGTGTGTGTGTGTGTGTGTGTGTGTGTGTGGTATTTAAATTAATGCCATGCTTGCTTAATGTTAACATGTCAGTGTCTCTCTGTGTGTTTTCCATCTTTCGGTGCATGGACCAGTTTGGTGTGTGAACATTGCTGTGCAGCCTTTGTGATTGTGATTTGTGTGGTCCAGGTGTTAGTCATGTTGTGGGGACCTATATCTGTTTACACAATCACGTTGTGGGAACTTGTCTTCAAAAAGGACAAAAATCGAGTTCCCATAAAGTAAATCATTACATTTTGAGGCACGGGAATGTTTTAGGTGGGGTTAAGTTTAGGATTATGTTTGAGTTGAGGTTAGGGTTAAGGTAAGACAATGAAGTCGGAAGTCAGTGACACGGTGACATGAATGCCCTGCCTGCTTATTATCAATGTGCATCTGTCTCTTTGTGTATTTGCCATTTTTCTGTGCATGGGCCTGTTTGATGTGTGAACATTGCTCTGCAGCCTTTGTGATTTGTGTGAAC